>NC_057801.1:426966997-427266997 GCF_018294505.1 Triticum aestivum | reverse complement strand
CTTGCAGCTATAGAACTTATTGGAGACTTCATATCTCTCAATCCGGGCATTTGCTTGAAATATTAACTTCAACTCCTGGAACATCTCATATGCTCCATGACGTTCAAAACGTCGTTGAAGACCCGGTTCTAAGCCGTAAAGCATGGCACACTGAACTATCGAGTAGTCATCAGCTTTGCTCTGCCAGACGTTCTTAACGTCGTCAGTTGCATCAGCAGCAGGCTTGGCACCCAGCGGTGCGTCCAGGACGTAATTCTTCTGTGCAGCAATGAGGATAATCCTCAGGTTACGGACCCAGTCCGTATAATTGCTACCATCATCTTTCAACTTTGCTTTCTCAAGGAACACATTAAAATTCAACGGAACAACAGCACGATCCATCTATCTACAACAAACATAGACAAGCAAAATACTATCAGGTACTAAGTTCATGATAAATTTAAGTTCAATTAATCATATTACTTAAGAACTCCCACTTAGACAGACATCTCTCTAGTCATCTAAGTGATCACGTGATCCAAATCAACTAAACCATAACCGATCATCACGTGAGATGGAGTAGTTTTCAATGGTGAACATCACTATGTTGATCATATCTACTATATGATTCACACTCGACCTTTCGGTCTCCGTGTTCCGAGGCCATATCTGCATATGCTAGGCTCGTCAAGTTTAACCTGAGTGTTCTGCGTGTGCAAAACTGGCTTGCACCCGTTGTAGATGGACGTAGAGCTTATCACACCCGATCATCACGTGGTGTCTGGGCACGACGAACTTTGGCAATGGTGCATACTCAGGGAGAACACTTCTTGATAATTTTTTAGTGAGAGATCATCTTAAAATGCTACCATCAATCAAAGCAAGATAAGATGCATAAAGGATAAACATCACATGCAATCAATATAAGTGATATGATATGGCCATCATCATCTTGTGCTTGTGATCTCCATCTCCGAAGCACCGTCGTGATCACCATCGTCACCGGCGCGACACCTTGATCTTTATCGTAGCATCGTTGTCGTTTACGCCATCTATTACTTCTATGACTATCGCTACTGCTTAGTGATAAAGTAAAGCAATTACAGGGCGTTTGCATTTCATACAATAAAGCGACAACCATATGGCTCCTGCCAGTTGCCGATAACTTCGGTTACAAAACATGATCATCTCATACAATAAAATATAGCATCACGTCTTGACCATATCACATCACAACATGCCCTGCAAAAACAAGTTGTACGTCCTCTACTTTGTTGTTGCAAGTTTTACGTGGCTGCTACGGGCTTAGCAAGAACCGTTCTTACCTACGCATCAAAACCACAACGATAGTTCGTCAAGTTAGTGTTGTTTTAACCTTCGCAAGGACCGGGCGTAGCCACACTCGATTCAGCTAAAGTGAGAGAGACAGACACCCGCCAGCCACCTTTAAGCACGAGTGCTCGTAACGGTGAAACCAGTCTCACGTAAGCGTACGCGTAATATCGGTCCAGGATGCTTCATCTCACAATACCGCCGAACCAAAGTATGACATGCTGGTAAGCAGTATGACTTGTATCGCCCACAACTCACTTGTGTTCTACTCGTGCATATAACATCAACGCATAAAACCTAGGCTCGGATGCCACTGTTGGGAAACGTAGTAATTTCAAAATTTTCCTACGCACACGCAAGATCATGGTGATGACATAGCAACGAGAGGGGAGAGTGTTGTCCATGTACCCTCATAGACCGTAAGCGGAAGCGTTATGACAACGCGGTTGATGTAGTCGTACGTCTTCACGATCCGACCGATCCAAGCACCGAACGTACGGCACCTCCGAGTTCAGCACACGTTCAGCTCGATGACGATCCCCGGGCTCCGATCCAGCAAAGATTCGGGGATGAGTTCCGTCAGCAGGATGGCATGGTGACGATGATGATGTTCTACCGGCGCAGGGCTTCGCCTAAACTCTACGACGATATGACCAAGGTGGAATATGGTGGAGGGGGGCACCGCACACGGCTAAGGAACGATCCGTAGATCAACTTGTGTGTCCTAGGGTGGCCCCCTGCCCCTGTATATAAAGGAGCAAGGGGGGAGGCCGGCCGGCCCTAGAGGGCGCGCCAGGAGGAGGGGTCCTCCTCCTAGTAGGAGTAGGACTCCCCCTTTCCTACTCCTACTAGGAGGGGGAAAGGAAGGGGGAGAGGGAGAAGGAAAGAGGGGGGGCGCCGCCGCCCCCTCCTAGTCCAATTCGGACCAGAGGGGGAGGGGGCGCGTGGCCCATGCTGGCTGCCCCTCTCTCTTCTCCACTATGGCCCATAAGGCCCATTACTCTCCAGGGGGGGTTCCGGTAACCCTCCGGCACTCCGGTTTTCTCCGAAAATGCCCAGAACACTTCCGGTGTCCGAATATAGCCGTCCAATATATCAATCTTTATGTCTCGACCATTTCGAGACTCCTCGTCATGTCCGTGATCACATCTGGGACTCCGAACAAACTTCGGTACATCAAAACTTATAAACTCATAATAAAACTTGTCATCGTAACGTTAAGCGTGCGGACTACGGGTTCGAGAACTATGTAGACATGACCTAGAACCATTCTCGGTCAATAACCAATAGCGGAACCTGGATGGCCATATTGGTTCCTACATATTCTACGAAGATCTTTATCGGTCAAACCGCATAACAACATACGTTGTTCCCTTTGTCATCGGTATGTTACTTGCCCGAGATTCGATCGTCGGTATCCAATACCTAGTTCAATCTCATTACCGGCAAGTCTCTTTACTCATTACGTAATGCATCATTTCGTAACTAACTCATTAGCTACATTGCGTGCAAGGCTTATAGTGATGTGCATTACCGAGAGGGCCCAGAGATACCTCTCCGACAATCGGAGTGACAAAACCTAATCTCGAAATACGCCAACCCAACATGTACCTTCGGAGACACCTGTAGTACTCCTTTATAATCACCCAGTTACGTTGTGACGTTTGGTAGCACCCAAAGTGTTCCTCCGGTAAACGGGAGTTGCATAATCTCATAGTTTCAGGAACATGTATAAGTCATGAAGAAAGCAATAGCAACATACTAAACGATCAAGTGCTAGGCTAACGGAATGGGTCAAGTCAATCACATCATTCTCCTAATGATGTGATCCCGTTAATCAAATGACAACTCTTTTGTCCATGGCTAGGAAACATAACCATCTTTGATAAACAAGCTAGTCAAGTAGAGGCATACTAGTGACACTATGTTTGTCTATGTATTCACACATGTATTATGTTTCCGGTTAATACAATTCTAGCATGAATAATAAACATTTATCATGATATGAGGAAATAAATAATAACTTTATTATTGCCTCTAGGGCATATTTCCTTCATATAGTGCTCAAGTAATGAATCCACCCAGATCCCAAGCTATACCAAAGCCAATTTTAATTAACAATGATTTGTAATTTAGTAGTGAGCACAAAGTAACATATATCAAGCAATGACGAAGTCTAACTCTCTTGCTATGCATCGGCGTGTCATAAAAGAACAATTCATGCACACCAAGTAAAGACCAATGCATAGTATAAGCAGTTTCTTGCAATTCTATCGTGTTGGAAACATAAAGAGGCGAAGATGTAGTTCCTCTCTTATAATAATTGCAAGTTGGAGAAGCAAGCACATGCATATTATATCTATCGAAATCATCATGTGCAACGGTAAAATGCAACCCATCAACATAATCTTTAATAAGAGCAAACTTCTTCGATATAGTGTAGTTTGGAGAATTCAAAAAGATAATAGGACTATTATGTGTGGGTGCAATAGCAACAATTTCATGTTTAACATAAGGAACTATAGCAAGTTCATCTCCATAAGCATAATTCATATTGGCATCTAGGCCACAAGCATAGCAAGCATCATTAAAAAGGGATATTTCAAAAGAATCAACGGGATCATAACAATCATCATAGCAACCATCCTTCGGTAAGCACGAAGGGAAATTAAACAATGTATGAGTTGAAGAGTTACTCTCATTAGAAGGTGGGCACGGGTAGCTAATCTGCTCTTCCTCCATTTGTTCTTCGCTCTCCTCATCATCTTTTTCATCCAATGAGCCCACAATTTCATCAATTCCTTCTTCCATAGACTCCCGCAAAATATTAGTCTCTTCTTGGACAACGGAGACTCTCTCAATAAAATCATCAATATCAGAATTGAATTCATAATTCTCATTGCAATATTTAAGTATAGCAAAAATTTCAGGTCTGTAAACAACATCATCAAGATTTTCACACTCTTTAAACAAAGATTCAATTTCATAAGCACCCATAAAAGCAACAAATTCTTCTATTTGTTCCACATCATAGTACTCATATATACCTTAGCATAAGAAGCCAAGGTTTTATCATCATTGAATTTGCATGAGAAGGGAAGGTGTGGAGCCTTCATCCTAGAGCAACAAGTATAATCATATCTCAAGCATAGTTCCCGAGCATACCAATGCAACATATGAATTTGATCCCATAATAGTTTCCCTTTTTGAGTCAAGCGATAATCCCTAAAGTATTCACGTTGATCCAACGTGTCTCCCATTACATAATTGAATGGGGTTTTCTCAGGATTATTAAAGTAGTGCGTAATATTTTTCACATAACCAACATCGAGGGTTTTAGGAGGTTCCCCATCTCCATGAGTAGCAAGTACACCTAATTTTTTTGGTATTTCGTCTTCCATATCCATAACTAAAGATAGAGAACAACTCAGAACAGCAAATAAAAATTACTTAGTGATAAAGCAAACAAGCACACACGAGAATATTCACCCCACGCTATGACTCCCCGGCAACGGTGCCAGAAAAAGGTCTTGATAACCCACAAGTATAGGGGATCAATTGTAGCCTCTTTCGATAAGTAAGAGTGTCGAACCCAACGAGGAGCTAAAGGTAGAAAAAAAATATTCCCTCAAGTTCTACCGACCACCGATACTGAAGGAAATATGCCCTAGAGGAAATAATAAAGTTATTATTTATTTCCTTATTTCATGATAAATGTTCATTATTCATGCTAGAATTGTATTAACCGGAAACTTAGTACATGTGTGAATACATAGACAAACAAAGTGTCACTAGTATGCCTCTACTTGACTAGCTCGTTGAATCAAAGATGGTTAAGTTTCCTAGCCATAGACATGAGTTGTCATTTGATTAACGGGATCACATCCTTAGGAGAATGATGTGATTGACTTGACCCATTCCGTTAGCTTAGCACTTGATCGTTTAGTATGTTGCTATTGCTTTCTTCATGACTTATACATGTTCCTATGACTATGAGATTATGCAATTCCCGTTTACCGGAGGAACACTTTGTGTGCTACCAAACGTCACAACGTAACTGGGTGATTATAAAGGTGCTCTACATGTGTCTCCGAAGGTACTTGTTGAGTTGGCGTATTTCAAGATTAGGATTTGTCACTCCGATTGTCGGAGAGGTATCTCTGGGCCCTCTCGGTAATGCACATCACTATAAGCCTTGCAAGCAATGTGACTAATGAGTTAGTTGCAGGATGATGCATTACATAACGAGTAAAGAGACTTGCCGGTAACGAGATTGAACTAGGTATTGAGATACCGACGATCGTATCTCGGGCAAGTAACATACTGATGACAAAGGGAACAACAGGTGTTGTTATGCGGTTTGACCGATAAAGATCTTCGTACAATATGTGGGAGCCAATATGAGCATCCAGGTTCCGCTATTGGTAATTGACCGGAGATGTGTCTCGATCATGTCTACATAGTTCTCGAACCCGTAGGGTCCGCACGCTTAACGTTCGGTGACGATTTATATTATGAGTTATGTGTTTTGATGTACCGAAGGTAGTTCAGAGTCCCAGATGAGATCGGGGACATGATGAGGAGTCTCAAAATGGTCGAGACGTAAAGATTGATATATTGGACGACTATATTCGCCGGAGAGTATATGGGCCTTATTGGGCTTTAGGGGAAAGAGAGAGGGGAGGCTGTGCGCCCCCCAAGGCCTAGTCTGAATTGGACTAGGTGGAGGGGCTGCGCCCCCTCCTTCCTTCTCTTCTCTTTTTTCCTTTCCTTGACTCCTACTCCTACTACTTGGAAGGGGGGAATCCTACTCCCGGTGGAAGTAGGACTCCTCCAGGGCGCGCCATAGGAGGGCCGGCCCTCCCCCCTCCTCCACTCCTTTATATACGGGGGCAGGGGGGCACCTCTAGACACACAAGTTGATCTGTTGATCTCTCCCAGCCGTGTGCGGTGCCCCCTCCATCATATTCCACTTCGGTCATATCGTAGCGGTGCTTAGGCAAAACCCTGCGTCGGTAGCAACATCATCATCGTCATCACGCCGTCGTGCTGACGGAACTCTCCCGTGAAGCTCTGCTGGATCGGAGTTCACGGGACGTCATCGAGCTGAACGTGTGCTGAACTCGGAGGTGCCGTACGTTTGGTACTTGGATCGGTCGGATCGTGAAGACGTACGACTACATCAACCGTTGTGCTAACGCTTCCGCTTTCGGTCTACGATGGTACATGGACTCACTCTCCCCACTCGTTGCTATGCATCACCATGATCTTGCGTGTGCGTAGGATTTTTTTTGAAATTACTACGCTCCCCAACAGATACAACTCTATGCATGCTTAACGTTTGCTTCACCTAAAACAAGTATGTAACTAGAAGTACTTTGTAGGTGTGATAGGATAGGTTTGCAAGAATATAAAGAGCACGTAAATAAAAACTAGGGGCTGTTTATGTAAAGACACAATAAAGTTAGTATAGCGAGTGTGGAAAAGTGGTGGTAGGAGTTGTGAAATTGTCCCTAAGAAATTGACTACTTTACTAGACCGATAGCAAGTTTTATGTGGGAGAGGCCACTTCTAGCATGTCATCCCTGACTTGGAATTCTATGCACTTATAATTGGAACTATTAGCAAGCATCCGCAACTACTAAAGTTCATTAAGGTAAACCCGACCATAGCATTAAGATATACTGGCCCCCCTTCAATCCCGTATGCATCAATTTCTATGCTAGGTTGAAGCTTCTGTCACTCTAGCCCTCCAATACATAGTCCTATCAACATACAAATAAGCCTATGGTGTGATCCATGCACGCGCTCATATGATGGGCACCAAAGGGCAGCAACATAACCACAAGCAAATTAAACCAACCATAGCAATTCACTAATTACCGAAAGGACAACGAAAATCTACTCAGACATCATAGGATGGCAACACATCATTGGATAATAATATGAAGCATAAAGCACCATGTTCAAGTAGAGGGTACAACGGGTTGCGGGAGAGTGGACCGCTATAGGTAGGTGGGGGAAGGTGATGGAGATGTTGGTGAAGATGACGGAGGTGTTGGTGTAGATCACGATAATCATGATGGCCCCGGTGGCGTTCCGGCGCCACCGGAAGCGAGGCGGAGAGAGCCCCCCTTCGTCTTCTTCTTCCTTGACCTTCTCCCTAGATGGGAGAAGGGTTTCCCCTCTGTCCATGGTCTCCATGGCGTGGGAGGGGCAAGAGCCCCTCCGAGCTTGGATCTGTCTCTCTATATCTTTGTGTTTCTGCGCTCCCTGATTCTGCCCTTTCACTGTTTCTTATATTCCTGGAGATCCGTAACTCCGATTGGATTGAAAATTTGAACACAATTTTTCTCCGGATATTAGCTTTCTTGCGGCGAAAGAAGGGCAACAACCGCCTTACGGGATGTCCACAAGGGTCAGGGGCGCGTCCCCTTGTGGGCCCCTCGAACATCCTACCGCCATGGCCCGCTGTGGTAGGATATAACACCCTACCGCCAAGGGCTGCGGCGGTAGCCACTTATCCGCATCATCAGGCCCTGACGGCACCGTCTACATTGACCCTACCGCCAAGGCCCGTGGCGGTACATAGTGATACCCTACTGCCAAGTCAGATGACAATAGAAAATGGTCTGGTCGTTATTATTATTATTATTATTATTTTGCACTTGAGGTCAAAATGTGATAACTTAGCGAGAAGGATCAAAAAGAGTGACTGGGACCAAAAATGGGAGGAAGGCATCTAGCCAGGTCAAGCGTTTGCTGTCGTAGCTTGGAAGAGTTAGAGCAACTCCAACGCGGCGACTCATTTCATCGGCCGCCGTCCATTTGGGATGCCGCGGACAAAGGCCCAACGCGCCGACTCATTCCCAAAGCGCGTCCGCGAGCACATTTTCAGCCCAAATTTCGGCCTAAAATGCGTCGGCGCAGACGTGACGCAGACGCGCCGCGCGTCCTCTTGGTGTTCGCCGCGTCCCCACATGGCGGTCGGTCAACTACCTCCCACGTCTTTATTAATGACGACCATCAACCACGGGCCCACGCGTCAGCGACGGCGAACGACCTTTCTTAATCCGAGCTTGCGGGGGCCATCCTCATCCTCTTCCAGACGCCCGTCCCCATCTAGCCACCCCTCTGCTCCCCCGTCGGTGACAACCCTAGCCAGCATGGGCTTGTTCGCCGACAAGAACAAGGGAAAGGCTCCGTCGGCGTCTTCCCGTCCGCCTAGGCAGCGGATAAGCATCCAAGTGCACCAGGCGAGGTGGCACTGGGAGCACTGCATCTCCCTCCCGTATCCCGACGTCACGCTGCCACATGACTAGCATTTGGATCCAGAGAGGATCCCAATGTCGTCGGTGTCGCGGTCGGTGCGGGCGCACGAGGAGGAGGTGCGGCACCGGCGGCAGCAGTTGGCGCCAGAGCAGTGCCTCAACCCCGCCAACACAACAGACTCTTCTGATTGGGAGGTCTGGTTCGCGTTCGAGCATGAGGGGCGGCGCAAGGCACGACGTCCAGCACGTGCGGGCTGGCACCCGCCGCCCCTCGTCGTGCGCGATGAGGACCAGAAGGAGGAGGTCGCCTACCAGGCGGCACTGGCGGCTACCCTCCATGAAAGCGAGGAGGTAGAGCGGCGCAAGGCGGAGGAGGAGGCGGCATACCGGGCGCTTGCCGGAGGCCATCGCGCTCTCCTTTGCCGGCGGCTGCGTCATGTCACCGCTGATTCCGCCGTCCCCCGTCAAGCCCGAGCGCTACACATGGAACGGGTACGTGCGCAGGAGCTGATCTACCTAGAGCAATGGCGGCAGCGCACGCTGGCGAAGGAGCGACGCCAGGGCGAGCGGCTCGAGCAGTTGGAGCGCGACGCAGAGGAGGAGCGTCGTGCCCGCGGTGGGGCAGCCTTGCCGAGGGCGGTACAACCAGCGGCGAAGGACGTCGCCACAGCCTGGGAGACGACATTCCCCTGGTTGGCCCAACGCCGACGCTCATCGACCTCACCAGCCCCGTCGACGACGATGAGGACGCCTAGGGCAGCGCACCTCCTCCTAGTTTTTAGTTTTATTAAATGTTTTTAATTTAATGTAAAGTGTACTCGTGGACTCTCGCCAGCCTTTGTGGCTAGCATTAATGTTTAATTAATATTTTTTATTTTTAAAATATTTACGGTAACTTTTTTCCGCGCGACCTCAAAGATGAATCGGGCGCAAGCGCCGACGCAAACATAAAGATAGACATGGATCTCTGCCGGCCGATCCAAACGGATAAAAGGCGGATAAAATTACCATCCGTTTGGTCGGCCGGTTGGAGTTGCTTAGCGGATGGGACTGGCTGTGTGGGTGATGACACGAGTAATGCTACATGTACAAACGAGTTACAAGGTTTTACAAAAAAAATTAATTTAATTGGTCAATAGTTTGTGATTGGTTAGTAGATGAAAAAAATCTTATTCAACGTGTAATTACGTGTAATTCTTTGTATGTTTAGCATTATTGATGATGACACCGAGACGGGAGAAGGATACGTTGGATCGTCGTCAGCGATTTGATCCGGGAGAAATAAAACGCAACACCTTCACGGTCTTCCAGAAAGGACGCGTGCGAATTTCTCAAAAAAAAAAGGACGCGTGCGTACGAACCTTGCAGTTCCAGGTCCGAACGATTTTATTGAAGGAACGGTCAACTCGCGCGTAGCCCATAGGGCTGGCGACACGTCCCGCGGTGCACGTGCTGACCTACGTCCGTCTGACGACTCGTGCGCGCCAACAACTATGCAGCACCGACACCCACGGGCCACCAGGCCAGCCAACGGCCGATCAGGTGTACCAAGCGACCCATCACGGTCAACGCTTAAAATATTACTCCCTCCGTTTCAAAATATAGTCCGTTCTAGATTTCTGCGCTTAAACATTGATTATATATTTAATCAATAAGATCGATTATGGCGGGAGTAAAATTTATACCAATGAATTCGTATTCAAAAGAATTTTTCAATTATATAATTTTGCTCCCGCCGTAGTCGGGCTCGTTGTTTAATTTATGATCAAAATTAAACCTTAAAAAGCGTGGACGCACTATACTTTAGAATGAAGGAAGTACCACTACTTACCTTTTTCTATTTAATATACAATCACACGAACCCACATACATACTCTCGTAGTCATCCGGAATGTCTTCTTTCACTAAACGAACATCATTGAAATTTTAAAATGAATTTAGAAAAATATAAGCATTGGTACCAAGTTTAAGAATTAAATCATGATGGGCTGGTAACCTAACCACCTAAAGCTACGCTCAATTCTCATACTACCTCTGTTTATAAATATAAGATGTTTTGACAGTTTTTAAACATCTTATATTTAGAAACAAAGGGTGTAGTATTTTTTCCCCCTGCTCCACTAGAAGCGTGCATACAAGAGAGAGAGAGAAAAAATGTAGTTTTGCCCCAATGTGACAAAGGTGGATGCCCGCAGTATCATTAGGACTCCCTAATTATCAGCAGGAATTTGGTTTCAGTCTAAGTAGAATTTTTGGCCAATTATACATTGACAAGTGTGGGCGCTCGTTCCGGTTTGACAAAAAATTCAACTGATCATGTACTAGGTCTTTGAATTTCTTAGTTGGCCCGCTCACCCCCAACCAATCCACTACTGGATTTGTGCCCTCATCACCGTGCTAATGTTTTTTTACTAGATTTGTACCCTTGTCCCCGAGCTAACAGGCTTGTTTTTTTTTCTTTTACTAAAAAATTTCTTCCAACCCGATATACTGTTGCCCTGGTTTTATAGGCAAGCTCACGAAGCTTTTATTGATTCGCCACAAAGTTTACATAATTAAAAAAGAGATTGTCAAGTTGGCCCGACCAAGCATGGCGGCCAACCCCTAAAGAAAGAGCATGCATCGCGAGATTGTGAGCCTCGACCTTCAAACTCCTAAACTCATACATAAAATTGGAAGAAATAAAAGTCCTAGAACGATCTATGATCTCATGGACACCATAACTAGCTGAGCTTCCTTTCTCGTTGGTCTCCACCACTACCTTGCAATCTGACGCCACATAAATCTGTCGGACATAGAGGTCCTCAACTAAAGCCATGAGCTCAGGAATGGCTAGTGCTTTGAGAGTGGGAGGATCAACCATGGCACCAAAAAAATACCGCTGACACTTCTAGAAAATTATCTTCATGGTCCCTGCAAACTGCTCCCATGCACCATAAGCAGCACTCTGTGATACTGTCGCGTCAACGTTGAATTTGGTCATGTTCGCCGTGGAGAAAACCAGTGATCTAGCCGCTGGATCATTGTTCT
The DNA here is from genome assembly GCF_018294505.1 of Triticum aestivum. NCBI lineage: Eukaryota > Viridiplantae > Streptophyta > Magnoliopsida > Poales > Poaceae > Triticum > Triticum aestivum. Next base: position 427,255,385 of record NC_057801.1, on the reverse strand, counting down.
TGTTGTCGTGGCTGTCTGCGCATGGAGATTTTCAGCCTGGATATTGCCGTGGATCATTGATCTCGCTGTCGTGGCTGACCTCCAGGAAATATGCCGCCTTTAGAATTCCGGTGCTGAGTGAGAGAGGCTCTTGCAGCATCCGCCAAGCTTGGTGGGATAAAAGTGCCATGCCAAAAAATCTCCATATCCGTCACAGCCTGCCCTATGGTGCCTAGGGGCTGTGGGGCCCACCAGGTGTGGGTCGAGGTCTCTAGGGCTCCTTCTCGTCTTAAATATCCCGAAGCTATTTTCTCTAGATTTTTGGGGACATTTTTTGGGTATTTTCCTATAAATACAAAATGCTAGAAAACAGAAACTCGCAGTGGGCACTAGATTAATATGTCAGTCCAAATTGAATTAAAAAAATATGCCCAAAGTGTTCATAATTAATACCAATATAACATGAATCATACAAAAAAACATCAATATGTTTGAGACCTACCACAATGTTGGTTCTTGTCCTTGGGCGTGTAGACGATGAGGAGATCGACAGTGTGTGGTCCTGAGGAAGTTGCCGCCGCTAGCGGTGGCTAGACCCTAATACAGATCTGGAGGCCTAGATCCTGTCGTGGTGCCCCTCGGGGTGGGATCAGTGGCTAGGATCAGTTGACGAGGCGTGTGGGAGAACCGATGTCCCTTGCTCCGCGGATGATGCCCCGCGGGTGTCGCATCCCTCCCGGGGCGCTGCTAAGGCAATCCTGTTGGAAATATGCCCTAGAGGCAATAATAAAAGGATTATTATTATATTTCCTTGTTCATGATAATTGTCTTTTATTCATGCTATAATTGTATTATTCGGAAATCATAATACACGTGTGAATACATAGACCACAATACGTCCCTAGTAAGCCTCTAGTTGACTAGCTCGTTGGTCAACGGATAGTCATGGTTTCTTGACTATGGACATTTGATGTCGTTGACAACGGGATCACATCATTAGGAGAATGATGTGATGGACAAGACCCAATCCTAAGCATAGCACAAGATCGTGTAGTTCGTTTTGCTATAGCTTTTCCAATGTCAACTATCTCTTCCTTAGACCATGAGATTGTGTAACTCCCGGATACCGTAGGAGTGCTTTGGGTGTACCAAACGTCACAACGTAACTAGGTGACTATAAAGGTGCACTACAGGTATCTCCGAAAGTGTTTGTTGGATTGACACGGATCAAGACTGGGATTTGTCACTCCGTGTTACGGAGAGGTATCACTGGGCCCACTCGGTAGTGCATCATCATAATGAGCTCAAAGTGACCAAGTGTCTGGTCACGGGATCATGCATTACCGTACGAGTAAAGTGACTTGCCGGTAACGAGACTGAACGAGGTATTGGGATACCGACGATCGAGTCTCGGGCAAGTAACATACCGTCTGACAAAGGGAATAGTATACGGGGTTACTTGAACCCTCGACATCGTGGTTCATCCGATGAGATCATCGAGGAGTATGTGGGAGCCAACATGGGTATCCAGATCCTGCTGTTGGTTATTGACCGGAGAGCCGTCTCGGTCATGTTTGCATGTCTCCCAAACCCGTAGGGTCTACACACTTAAGGTTCGGTGACGCTAGGGTTGTATGAATATGAGTATGCAGCAAACCGAATGTTGTTCGGAGTCCCGGATGAGATCCCGGACGTCACGAGGAGTTCTGGAATGGTCCAGAGGTAAAGAAAACTATATAGGAAGTGCTGTTTCGGCCATCGGGAAAGTTTCGGGGTCATCCGGTATTGTACTGGGACCACCGGAAGAGTCCCGGGGGTCCACCTATCCCGGAGGGCCCCGTGGGCTGAAGTGGGAGGGGAACCAGCCCCTAGTGGGCTGGTGCGCCCCCCCTTGCCCCCCTGCGCCTAGGGTTGGAAACCCTAGGTGGGGGGGGGGGGCGCACCACTTGCCTTGGGGGGCACTCCACCCCCCTTGGCCGCCGCCCCCCCTTGGGAGATTGATCTCCCAGGGCCGGCGCCCCCCCTGGGGGCCTATATAAAGGAGGGCAGGGGGGAGGGCAGCCGAACCCAAGTCTTGGCGCCTCCCTCCCCCTGCTACACCTCGTCCTCCTCCCGCATCAGCTTGGCGAAGCCCTGCCGGAGTTCTGCTGCATCCACCACCACGCCGTCGTGCTGCTGGATCATCATCAACCTCTCCTTCCCCCTTGCTGGATCAAGACAGAGGAGACGTCATGCTGACCGTACGTGTATTGAACGCGGAGGTGCCGTCCGTTCGGTGCTAGGATCTCCGGTGATAGGATCACGACGAGAACGACTACCTCAACCCCGTTCTTTTGAACGCTTCCGCTCGCGATCTACAAAGTGGTATGTAGATGCATCTCTCCCATGACTCGTTGCTTAGATGAACTCATAGATGGATCTTGGTAAAACCGTAGGAAAAAATTTATTTTCTGCAACGTTCCCCAACAGTGGCATCATGAGCTAGGTCTATGCGTAGTTCTCTATTGCACGAGTAGAACACAATTTTGTTGTGGGCGTAGATCTTGTCAACTTGCTTGCCGCTACTAGTATTTTCTTGCTTCAGCGGTATTGTGGGATGAAGCGGCCCGGACCGACCTTACACGTACGCTTATGTGAGACAGGTTCCACCGACTGACATGCACTAGTTGCATAAGGTGGCTAGCTGGTGTTTGTCTCTCCTACTTTAGTTGGAGCGGATTAGATGAAAAGGGTCCTTATGAAGGGTAAATAGAAGTTGACAAAATCACGTTGTGGTTATTCGTAGGTAAGAAAACGTTCTTGCTAGAACCCAATTGCAGCCACGTAAAAGATGCAACAACAATTAGAGGACGTCTAACTTGTTTTTGCAGCAATTGTCATGTGATGTGATATGGCCAGAAGTTGTGATGAATGATGAATGATATATTGTGATGTATGAGATCATGTTCTTGTAATAGGAATCATGACTTGCATATCGATGAGTATGACAACCGGCAGGAGCTATAGGAGTTGTCTTTAATTTTTGTATGACCTGCGTGTCATTGAAGAACGCCATGTAAATTACTTTACTTTATTGCTAAACGCGTTAGCCATAGAAGTAGAAGTAGTCGTTGGCGTGACAACTTCATGAAGACACAATGATGGAGATCATGATGATGGAGATCATGGTGTCATGCCGGTGACAAAGATGATCATGGAGCCCCGAAGATGGAGATCGAAGGAGCTATATGATATTGGCCATATCATGTCACTACTATATAATTGCATGTGATGTTTATTATGTTTTATGCATCTTGTTTACTTAGAACGGCTGTAGTAAATAAGATGATCCCTTATAATAATTTCAAGAAAGTGTTCCCCCTAACTGTGCACCGTTGCTAAAGTTCGTCGTTTCAAAGCACCACATGATGATCGGGTGTGATAGATCCTTACGTTCATATACAACGGGTGTAAGACAGATTTACACATGCAGAACACTTAGGGTTAACTTGAGAGCCTAGCATGTATAGACATGGCCTCGGAACACAGAGACCAAAAGGTCGAACATGAGTCGTATGGAAGATACGATCAACATGGAGATGTTCACCGATGATGACTAGTCCGTCTCACGTGATGATCGGACACGGCCTAGTCGACTCGGATCGTGTAACACTTAGATGACTAGAGGGATGTCTAATCTGAGTAGGAGTTCATTAAATAATTTGATTAGATGAACTTAATTATCATGAACTTAGTCTAAAACTTTTGCAAAATATGTCTTGTAGATCAAATGGCCAACGCTCATGTCAACATGAACTTCAACGCGTTCCTAGAGAAAACCAAGCTGAAAGATGATGGCAGCAACTATTCGGACTGGGTCCGGAACCTGAGGATCATCCTCATAGCAGCCAAGAAAGATTATGTCCTAGATGCACCGCTAGGTGAAGCACCCATCCAAGAGAACCAAGACGTTATGAACACTTGGCAATCACGTGCTGATGATTACTCCCTCGTTCAGTGCGGCATGCTTTACAGCTTAGAACCGGGGCTCCAAAAGAGTTTTGAGAAGCACGGAGCATATGAGATGTTCGAGGAGCTGAAAATGGTTTTCCAAGCTCATGCCCGGGTCAAGAGATATGAAGTCTCCGACAAGTTCTATAGTTGTAAGATGGAGGAAAACAGTTCTATCAGTGAGCACATACTCAAAATGTCTGGGTTGCACAACCACCTGTCCCAGCTGGAGATCAACCTCCCGGAAGAGGCGGTCATTGACAGAATCCTTCAGTCGCTCCCACCGAGCTACAAGAGCTTTGTGTTGAACTACAATATGCAGGGGATGGTGAAGACCATTCCTGAAGTATTCTCAATGCTGAAGTCAGCAGAGGTTGAAATCAAGAAAGAACATCAAGTGTTGATGGTCAATAAGACCACTAAGTTCAAGAAGGGCAAGGGTAAGAAGAACTTCAAGAAGGACGGCAAAGATGTTGCCGCGCCCGGTAAGCCAGTTGCCGGGAAGAAGTCAAAGAATGGACCCAAGCCTGAGATTGAGTGCTTTTATTGCAAGGGGAAGGGTCACTAGAAGCGGAACTGCCCCAAATACTTAGCGGACAAGAAGGTCGGCAACACTAAAGGTATATTTGATATACATATAATTGATGTGTACCTTACCAGTACTCGTAGTAACTCCTGGGTATTTGATACCGATGCCATTGCTCACATTTGTAACTCACAGCAGGAGCTGCGGAATAAGCGGAGACAGGCGAAGGACGAGGTGACGATGCGCGTCGGGAATGGTTCCAAGGTCGATGTGATCGCCGTCGGCACGCTACCTCTACATTTACCCACGGGATTAGTTATGAACCTCAATAATTGTTATTTAGTGCCAAGTTTGAGCATGAACATTGTATCTGGATCTCGTTTGATACAAGATGGCTACTCATTTGAATCCGAGAATAATGGTTGTTCTATTTATATGAGAGATATGTTTTATGGTCATGCCCCGATGGTCAATGGTTTATTCTTAATGAATCTCGAACGTAATGTTACACATATTCATAGCGTGAATACCAAAAGATGTAAAGTTGATAACGATAGTCCCACATACTTGTGGCACTACCGCCTTGGTCACATTGGTGTCAAGCGCATGAAGAAGCTCCATGTTGATGGACTTTTAGAGTCTCTCGATTATGAATCATTTGACACATGCGAACCATGCCTCATGGGCAAAATGACCAAGACCCCGTTCTCCGGAACAATGGAGCGAGCAACCAACTTGTTGGAAATCATACATACCGATGTGTGCGGTCCAATGAGCGTTGAGGCTCGCGGAGGATATCGTTATGTTCTCACTCTCACTGATGACTTGAGTAGATATGGGTATGTCTACTTGATGAAACACAAGTCTGAGACCTTTGAAAAGTCAAGGAATTTCAGAATGAAGTAGAGAATCAACGTGACCGAAAGATAAAATTCTTACGATCGGATCGTGGAGGAGAATATTTAAGTCACGAATTTGGTACACACTTAAGAAAATGTGGAATCGTTTCACAACTCACGCCGCCTGGAACACCTCAGCGTAACGGTGTGTCCGAACATCGTAATCGCACTCTATTGGATATGGTGCGATCTATGATGTCTCTTACCGATTTACCGCTATCATTTTGGGGATACGCTCTAGAGACATCTACATTCACTTTAAATAGGGCACCGTCTAAATCCGTTGAGACAACACCGTATGAATTATGGTTTGGGAAGAAACCTAAGCTGTCGTTTCTAAAAGTTTGGGGATGCGATGCTTATGTCAAGAAACTTCAACCTGAAAAGCTTGAACCCAAGTCGGAAAAATGCGTCTTCATAGGATACCCTAAGGAAACCATTGGGTATACCTTCTACTTAAGATCCGAGGGCAAGATCTTTATTGCCAAGAACGGATCCTTTCTGGAAAAAGAGTTTCTCTCGAAAGGAGTAAGTGGGAGGAAAGTAGAACTCGATGAAGTACTACCTCTTGAACCGGAAAGTAGTGCAGCTCAGGAAAAAATTCCTGTGGTGCCTACACCGACTGGAGAGGAAATTAATGATGATGATCAAGGTACTTCTGATCAAGTTGCTACTGAACTTCGTAGGCCCACAAGGACACGTTCCACACCAGAGTGGTATGGCAACCATGTCCTGGAAATCATGTTGTTAGACAACGGTGAACCTTCGAACTATGAAGAAGCGATGGCGGGCCCAGATTCCAACAAATGGCTAGAAGCCATGAAATCCGAGATAGAATCCATGTATGAAAATAAAGTATGGACTTTGACTGACTTGCCTGATGATCGGCGAGCGATAGAAAACAAATGGATCTTTAAGAAGAAGACGGACGCGGATGGTAATGTCACCATCTATAAAGCTCGACTTGTCGCTAAGGGTTATCGGCAAGTTCAAGGGATTGACTATGATGAGAATTTATCTCCCGTAGCAAAGCTTAAGTCCGTCCGAATCATGTTAGCAATTACCGCATACTATGATTAAGAGATATGGCAGATGGACGTCAAAACGGCATTCCTTAACGGTTATCTTAAGGAAGAGCTGTATATGATGCAGCCGGAAGGTTTTGTCGATCCTAAGAATGCTAACAAAGTGTGCAAGCTCCAGCGATCCATTTATGTGCTGGTGCAAGCATCTCGGAGTTGGAACATTCGCTTTGATGAGATGATCAAAGCGTTTGGGTTTATGCAGACTTATGGAGAAACCTGTGTTTACGAGAAAGTGAGTGGGAGCTCTGTAGCATTTCTCATATTATATGTAGATGACATACTTTTGATGGGAAATGATATAGAATTCTTGGATAGCATTAAGGCCTACTTGAATAAGTGTTTTTCAATGAAGGACCTTGGAGAAGCTGCTTACATATTAGGCATCAAGATCTATAGGGATAGATCGAGACGCCTCATAGGTCTTTCACAAAGCACATACCTTGATAAGATTTTGAAGAAGTTCAAAATGGATCAGTCCAAGAAAGGGTTCTTGCCTGTACTGCAAGGTGTGAGATTGAGCTCGGCTCAATGCCCGACCACTGCAAAAGATAAAGAAGAGATGAGCGTCATCCCCTATGCCTCAGCCATAGAATCTATTATGTATGCCATGTTGTGTACCAGACCTTATGTAAACCTTGCCGTAAGTTTGGTAGGAAGGTACCAAAGTAATCCCGGCAAGGAACACTGGACAGCGGTCAAGAATATCCTGAAGTACCTAAAAAGGACAAAGGACATGTTTCTCGTTTATGGAGGTGACGAAGAGCTTGTCGTAAAGGGTTACGTCGACGCTAGCTTCGACACAGATCTGGATGACTCTAAGTCACAAATCGGATACGTGTATATGTTGAATGGTGGAGCAGTAAGCTGGTGCAGCTGCAAGCAGAGCGTCGTGGCGGGATCTACATGTGAAGCGGATTACATGGCAGCCTCGGAGGCAGCGCATGAAGCAATTTGGGTGAATGATTTCATCACCGACCTATGAGTCATACCCAATGCGTTGGGGCCGATCAAACTCTTCTGTGACAACACTGGAGCTATTGCCCTTGCCAAGGAGCCCAGGTTTCACAAGAAGACCAGGCACATCAAGCGTCGTTTCAACTCCATCCGTGAAAATGTTCAAGATGGAGACATAGATATTTGCAAAGTACATACGGATCTGAATGTCGCAGATCCGTTGACTAAACCTCTCTCGCGAGCAAAACATGATCAACACCAGAACTCTATGGGTGTTCGATTCATCACAATGTAACTAGATTATTGACTCTAGTGCAAGTGGGAGACTGTTGGAAATATGCCCTAGAGGCAATAATAAAAGGATTATTATTATATTTCCTTGTTCATGATAATTGTCTTTTATTCATGCTATAATTGTATTATCCGGAAATCGTAATACACGTGTGAATACATAGACCACAATATGTCCATAGTAAGCCTCTAGTTGACTAGCTCGTTGGTCAACAGATAGTCATGGTTTCCTGACTATGGACATTGGATGTCGTTGACAACGAGATCACATCATTAGGAGAGTGATGTGATGGACAAGACCCAATCCTAAGCATAGCACAAGATCGTGTAGTTCGTTTTGCTAGAGCTTTTCCAATGTCAAGTATCTCTTCCTTAGACCATGAGATCGTGTAACTCCCGGATACCGTAGGAGTGCTTTGGGTGTACCAAACGTCACAACGTAACTGGGTGACTATAAAGGTGCACTACAGGTATCTCCGAAAGTGTCTGTCGGGTTGACACGGATCAAGACTGGGATTTGTCACTCCGTGTTACGGAGAGGTATCACTGGGCCCACTCGGTAGTGCATCATCATAATGAGCTCAAAGTGACCAAGTGTCTGGTCACGGGATCATGCATTATGGTACGAGTAAAGTGACTTGCCGGTAACGAGACTGAACGAGGTATTGGGATACCGACGATCGAGTCTCGGGCAAGTAACATACCGTCTGACAAAGGGAATAGTATACGGGGTTGCTTGAACCCTTGACATCGTGGTTCATCCGATGAGATCATCGAGGAGTATGTGGGAGCCAACATGGGTATCCAGATCCCGCTATTGGTTATTGACCGGAGAGCCGTCTCGGTCATGTCTGCATGTCTCCCGAACCCGTAGGGTCTACACGCTTAAGGTTCAGTGACGCTAGGGTTGTATGAATATGAGTATGCAGCAAACCGAATGTTGTTCGGAGTCCTGGATGAGATCCCGAACGTCACGAGGAGTTTCGGAATGGTCCGGAGGTAAAGAAAACTATATAGGAAGTGTTGTTTTGGCCATCGGGAAAGTTTCGGGGTCACCCGGTATTGTACCGGGACCACCGGAAGGGTCCCGGGGGTCCACCGGGTGGGGCCACCTATCCCGGAGGGCCCCGTGGGCTGAAGTGGGAGGGGAACCAGCCCCTAGTGGGCTGGTGCACCCCCCTTGGGCCCCCCCTGCGCCTAGGGTTGGAAACCCTAGGTGGGGGGGCGCACCACTTGCCTTGGGGGGCACTCCACCCTCCTTGGCTGCCCCCCTTGGGAGATTGATCTCCCAGGGCCGGCGCCCCCCCGGGGGCCTATATAAAGGAGGGCAGGGGGGAAGGCAGCCGAACCCAAGTCTTGACGCCTCCCTCCCCCTGCTACACCTCGTCCTCCTCCCGCAGCAGCTTGGCGAAGCCCTACCGGAGTTCTGCTGCATCCACCACCACGCCGTCGTGCTGCTGGATCATCATCAACCTCTCCTTCCCCCTTGCTGAATCAAGACGGAGGAGACGTCACGCTGACCGTACGTGTGTTGAACGCGGAGGTGCCGTCCGTTCGGCGCTAGGATCTCCGGTGATAGGATCACGACGAGAACGACTACCTCAACCCCGTTCTTTTGAACGCTTCCACTCGCGATCTACAAAGTGGTATGTAGATTCATCTCTCCCATGACTCGTTGCTTAGATGAACTCATAGATGGATCTTGGTGAAACCGTAGGAAAATTTTTATTTTCTGCAACGTTCCCCAACAAATCCTCCCTCCCATGTTCGTGCTCCCAATGAAAGTCATGCATGCGGCGACGAAAGTCATGATGGCGGCGCGTGCCGTCGTTACGATCTTGGGGGGGGGGGGGGGTCATTGGGGAAGTATATGTTCTCCGAATGGCGGTGCGGTACAGTCATCGGGCTAGCATGGACTGTGACACTATGCATCTCAGGCTCCGTCTTTTGGGAGCCTTGTTTGGTCCTCTCATATACATGTGGCCCTATGGTTTGGGCTCTTGGTACTCTCTGCTCGCTGGCAAGATCGGTGATCCTTGATACGAAGTGAGAGGGCAGAAGGCCCTTTCCGCGGCAATTCAGTGGGAAGGCGGTGAGGCTGATCATAGTGGGAGTAACATAGGTAGTAACATAGATGCCACATAAACAAAAATGTTGATGTGGCAAGTAGTTAATGAGGAGAGAGGCAAATAGAGTAACCTAAGGCTGGTCATAGTGGGAGTAACATAGGTAGTAACATAGATGCCACATAAGCAAAAATGATGATGTGGCAAGTAGTTAATGAGGAGAGAGGCAAATAGAGTAACATAATATGTTACCATCACATAGCGATTTCCAATGCATAATGAGTCTACAAAGTAATAAATGAAGGCAACTATGTTACCACACCTATGACACTACCCACTATGAAGGTAGTAACATAGACTAGTAACATATGTATGTTACTAGTCTAAGTTACTCCCCACTATGACCAACCTAATATGTTACCATCACATAGCGCTTTCCAATGCAAAATGAGTCTACAAGACAATAAATGAACATGTGTATGTTACTACACATATGACACTTTCCACTATAAGGGTAGTAACATAGAGTAGTAATGTATGCATGTTACTACTCTAAGTCACTACTCCCCACTATGACCAGCCTGATGAAGTGGGTGGTTTCTTCTAGGAACCGCAGTTTATTTGCGTTCCGGTTCCCTGCTGCACCTTTTTTTGCATTCATGCCGCTCATGTTCTCTTGCTTGGCGGCAAGCCAACGGCGCCCTCTAGTGCATTTCTTATGTATTGGTGCCGTTGTTTTTCTTGTTTTGTCTAACTATTATTTGATCAATTTTGTAAGAGAGTTTCCTCAAACACTTGTATTGTTTGATCATCCAATTTTATCTATAAAATGGTGCGTGAGCCTGCCTCGAGAGATAAAGCGGGCCAAAGCCGGAGTTTAACTTATTCACACAACCTAACACATATGTAATCTATTCCTTAGCATTTAACGCCCCCCTTTGCTTCTAGAGCTAGTCTAACCTCTAGCGGTCCTCTCTTCCTTTTGATAGTAGTCTGGTGGTTGTGTCAGCTGATGCTGAATATGAAAGCTCCTGGTGGTGCTTACAAAATAAGCCACATCAGAATTAACTTAATCAATCTCAGGGGAACGCTCAAGTTTTGAAATGGCAGTAGCAAACTATTCTTTCCCTGAAGAAAGTCGTACAATGGAACATTTTATTTATTTATGGAAAAGCATCACCCTTGAGGATGCAACTTAAAGGGCACACTAATTAGTTGAAACTTCAATTCCAAAACAAATGCCCGCCACCTAATCCTCAGGCACCAGCAAATTATTAAGCTCCACTAACCTGTAGCTTAAGTGCTAATGTCACAGTCAGATACGTGCATTGCTAGGTTTACTCTAGCCATAGCCAAGATATACGCATATCACATAAACAAGGGCAGCACGTTGGTTGGCTTTCCTAGAAAGGGGAAGAAAAAAAAAGGAGGGCAGCACGTTGGTTGTCCACCACGTTGTTTAAGCCAGATGGAGGCCAACGATCGATCGAAAGTGAGTCGCAAGCTAAGAACCAAAATCAAAAGGGAGAAAAGAAAGGTGTGGTAGAAGAAAGGAAGCAAACGAGGCGACATAATTCAATCATAGAATTGGCAAGGTTTATAATTATAATTTTATAACACACAATTTTTATGATTACTTGCTAAAATATGTGTATGGATATTATTTGCAAAGTTGCTCACGGGTGACTATAAAAAGTCTATACTCCCATTTATTCCCAAAGATTGGGAATGTATGTATCATAATTTTTCTTAGTGTTGAGTGAAATGTGATGGTAATCTAGTGTCACTTTCAACTTTGTGTTTCAAAGATACCGACTCTAAATTAGAACGAAATTTACTTATTTTGGATTATCGGTGTGTATGTAGTATGTAGCAAGGTTTTTTCCCCTCATTTTTGTTTTTTTTCTCTGGGAGGGGCAGGAAAATCCGTTTTTGGAAAATCTCTGTATTTTTGGATTTTTTTCGCCTGGAAATTTTTCAAAAAGACATTTAACTACCAAAATATATTAAATTCAAGTTGTGGTTGCACACGAAGCACTATGTGTCCAAGTGGTCAGTGCACCATGCTTCACTCCTGAGCTTTTCGGGTTTGATACACCCCTTCCTGTATTAGTCTGATGTTTAAATTCAAATAAATTTAAATTAAACGGCCAGGTATGTACTCCTTTTCACGTGAGTTGCAGCAAGACGGGCGCCTCGAGTCCGTTCCACCTTCTCGATCCTGAAAAATCGTTTGTACGTTATTTCCCGAGCCAGGCCACAACCCCTGAATTGGAGGAGAGTAATTTTCTTTGCGGGAAATTAAAGGAGAGTAATTAACCGCTAAACATTCGATCACGAGCTCCGCGGTTATCCACAGGAGAAAAGTTTCATGCATTTTTTCTTCTAGATAGAAGGATTATATGCATAGTATGCAATAAATGTCATGATATCCATTCCTAAAACACCGCAAACGGATAATGGCACTGGCTCATCGGAGTGAGAATTCAAACAATACCAGTCCAAAAATAGATTAGAACCATAACAAATGGCCGAGGAATCGAGCATAAACCACCACTGATTATGAGAAGATACCAAAAGGGATTTGACATTTGGAAAGCCACCTCCATTTTCCCGTGGTCACCGACCGCCCACCGGTAGTAATCCACCGTATACAAAGCAGGCAGGGCGCATCAGCATTAAATAAAAACGGGTCAGCGAAGGAGGAGCAAACCTGAAGCGAGAAATGGCTTCCAACCAACCCCGAGGCCACGCGACCCACGACAGGCGGCCAACCGGGGAGGGGCAATCTCGTCCGTCCGCGCACGGAAATCAAAGCAGGATTCCTTTCATTTCATTTCATGGCAACAAAAACAAGCCAAACACACTGCCTGCCTCCTCTCCACCCGTCCTCCTCCTCCTCTCTCTCTTTCTTATTCCCCTCGCGGAGCGCGAGCGCAGACCAGCAGAGGAGGAGGAGGAACAGGGAGGAGAGAGGGAGCCCTAGCCCTGGCCCGGCGCCCCGTCGCTAGGGTTAGGGTCTCCCCCCCAGTTTCCCGCCCTCCCTTCGTCGCCTCGTCTCGTCTCGTCTCACGATCCGTCCGCCGGCGCCCTGCGGCGTGTGCGCTTTTCGTCCTCGCCGGCCCGGCCCGGCGCCGGCAAATGCCGTGTGTCTGACCGTGTCCATTCGGAGGCGGGCTTGGTGTTGTCGTTGCGTTGCCGCCCTTACGGTACGGGGGAGCTGAGGAGATTCTGGGCGAGATCCGGTGAGCGGCGAGATGCAGCAGGATCAGCGCAAGAAGGTCGGCTCCTTCCCAGAGATCCCTAGCATTTTTGTGCGCGTGAATTCCGCCCCAGTCCAGCTGATTCATGCAGCTGAGCTGCTCCTGCGCTTCCTTTTAACTATTATTATTATTTCGAGGGAATGCTTTGCCTTGTTTGGGGTCTCTGTCCGTTCAAGCCTTCCTTTTCCCTTTCTGTTCGGCACAGTTTCTTGTTTCTCTTCTGGGCATCACTCCCATAGATTTGACGTTCCGCCGCCGTATCACTATTCTCATTTCAGTGCCGTGTCAATCCGGATGTTTGAGTTTATTTTTATTCCCACAAGGGTAGGTATTTTTTGGCAGTATTTTCGTTAGCCGTCCACGATCTTTTCCCTCTATGTAACTGATGAATCTCTATATGATCATGTCGCTCCTTCTCGCTTTCATCTTCTTGTCCCATGCATTTTCCGCACTCCCGTCGCATCGCATTGAGTTATGCGGCAGTCTTCCTTCTATATTTGGGAATAAAGGTGTAATTTGGCGCTCCTTTATTACTATAGCTCGCAATTCACATGCAAAAGTTGACCGCGTTCTGTGACCTCGAGAGGCTGCCCGCGCAAAGACATTGTGGCCGTTGCTTTTCCTTGTCGGTGGGCAAAGCTGTTGGCTTTTCTTGTGGGGTTCTTCTCCCCGATCTGTGCACGAGCACTTGACTCACAAGTGGCGCGTGTCACGATTTCAGTTGCGCAGCGAATGCTTCAAGATCTTGCTCCTCAAGAAAATTTCTTCATCTACCTGCACAACAGTTGAATTTAGCATCTATTCCTTAATACTGGTTGTAGCTTCCCAATGATTAGTTATTTTACATGTCGTCCATTAAAAGTATCTGGAGATCTGTCATCATTTTTGCGACCCACCACCTACCGTGCCATTTCTGCTTTGCTTGACAGCGTGACATCAATTGTTTGTATATACGTATATGATTGCGAGAACTGATGGTCCATTGATCACTCAAGCTTCTTGTCGTCGGGAGCTTCTGACGAGCTTCCAGTGACAGATTTGTGAAATGTATTTGACGTGATATCTGCAATTCTTTTCCAGAGTTCCGCAGAGGCCGAGTTTTTTACGGAGTACGGCGACGCAAGTCGATACAAGATTCAGGAAATCGTTGGAAAGGGCAGCTATGGTGTCGTGTGCTCCGCAATAGACGTCCACACCGGAGAGAAAGTGGCGATAAAAAAGATACATGATATCTTTGAGCACATATCTGATGCTGCACGGATTCTCCGTGAGATCAAGCTTCTGAGGCTCTTAAGACATCCTGACATTGTTGAGATCAAGCATATTATGTTGCCTCCATCGAGAAGAGACTTCAAAGATATTTATGTCGTTTTTGAGCTCATGGAGTCTGATCTCCACCAGGTTATAAAGGCTAATGATGACTTGACAAAGGAGCATTACCAGTTCTTTCTTTACCAATTACTCCGGGCTCTGAAATACATTCACACTGGTAGGTAACATACCGATTTCTTATCTTTCTGGAAATCATATGTCGCAGGACCATGCAGTATATTTGCTCTAGTGAACTTGCATCAGGTCACCACCTTCCAGTTAGATATACTAGCTAAATAAACCCGAACGCTTATGGTTGGTGCCGTATGTACGGTATCGCTAGCATATTCAAATAATTTCCATATGACATATACTCCCTCTGATCCAAAACAAGTGTTGCAGCTTTGAACTAAAGTTGAACTAACCTTAGTTCAAAGCTGCGACACTTTTTTTGGATTGGAGGGAGTATTAGATTAGCTGCGGTTACTGAGTTCATAGCAATAAAATCTGTACCAACTAGTGCCATGCTGGTTGGGTAGAGAAGAGAGGTGATAAATATATGCCCATCACTTGAATTCAAAATATGCTCAAAAACAGCTAATTATCTTAATCTTTGTAGGCATTAGGTGGTGAACACCAGGATAGATATTCTTTCATAGAGTGCGTGTTGTTACCTCATGATTTAGAGATTTTATATTACGCAATTTCCTGATAATACATATTTGCTGGTTCAAATGGTATACCCGCGTGGTGGTAGTCTTTTCAACAACCAAAAAGGAGCATCTCCACAGTTCTTTCCATGAACAAAATCTGTATAAATAACATGTCCAGTCGTGCTACTTTTGCTGCCTGCACCCATTGCTGATACTATGGCCATATGTAACTGCAGCTAATGTTTATCACCGGGACCTAAAGCCAAAGAATATATTGGCAAATTCCAACTGCAAACTGAAGATTTGTGATTTTGGATTGGCACGAGTTGCATTCAACGATACCCCCACAACAATCTTTTGGACGGTATATTTCAAGGAAAACCTATATCCTGCCATCCTTACATTTCTGACTTGTTTGATTTGAGCTAATCATCATGATGTCTATTTGTTCAATTGCACTACAGGATTATGTTGCGACAAGATGGTATAGAGCTCCAGAGCTCTGTGGTTCCTTCTTTTCAAAGGTAAGCTTCCCTCCATTATTAGCATTCTCTTGGTTGAATTTTGGTTAAAGCATTGAGCTGACAGACTGATATAACGGTAGACTAATGGTGCTGCGTTGCCATACCATGCATCTTTCGTTACCATTAATCGACCTATTAATACAAACCATTCTTCTTCGGTGATTGGTCCATTAGTTTTGTTCCAAGCTTATTTATGCTGTGGCATGAAACCTCATTTTCCCCACAGATCTTATAGAATATTTTATGGGAGCACAGCACCTTTTATTGGAACAAGCTCTGCTTCTGTGTGAAAAGCTAATTTAATCTGCAAACCATCACTTTGACTTTCCCCACTGTCATAACCATACGTTTGTTGTTTCCTTATCGCATTGTTGATCATGCATTGAGTGCTCAAGCATGAAGTTACTCCATTTCTATGTCAATCTATGCTACATAGAATCTTGACTTCGTATCGTTCTCGGTAGGAGCTGTTAAAAATCATATGAGTTATATTTGTGTTAAGACTTGTGAAAGCATCTCAGGCATTGTTATATTTGATTATTCTCAATGAACATTATCATGATGCGATACTGATAAACAGTAACTTGTTACTCATGCATGTTTTTCTCTAACATAAATGCTCTGTTAACAAAATTGCAGTATACACCCGCCATTGATGTCTGGAGCATCGGATGCATCTTTGCTGAGGTCTTGACAGGAAAACCTTTGTTTCCTGGTAAAAATGTTGTACATCAGTTAGATCTGATGACTGATCTTCTGGGCACACCATCTATGGATACAATCTCTCGGGTATAGTGCTGGTTTTATTTGGGAATCCTTCTATAGTCTATTTGGTCGGTTATCCAATTGACATTAATAGGTTCTTCCTTTCCAGGTCCGGAATGAGAAAGCAAGGAGGTATCTGAGCAGCATGAGAAAGAAAGAGCTGATTTCATTTTCGCATAAATTTCCCAATGCAGATCCTTTGGCCTTAGACCTGTTGCAAAGGCTTTTAGCGTTTGATCCAAAGGACCGCCCAACTGCTGAAGAGGTACATTGGTAGTGTTTTTACAGCCCTGCTTATGCTGGCACAGTGTCTTGTACTTTTGAGTTATTGAGGTGCATAAAGTGACATTATTTGGAAACTTGTGATTTCTGTCAGGCATTGTCTCATCCGTACTTTAAAGGGCTTGCCAAGGTTGAGAGAGAACCATCCTGCCAACCAATCACAAAAATGGAGTTTGAGTTTGAGCGTAGAAGAGTGACAAAAGAAGACATAAGGGAGCTTATATTTCGTGAGATATTGGAATACCATCCACAATTGCTCAAAGACTACACCAATGGAACTGAAAGGACAACCTTTCTATACCCAAGGTCTGAGCAATAATATCTTTGGAATTAGATGGTGCTTTTGCTCATGCTTTGACCTTTGTTTTCATTGTATCTCTGCACAGTCTACTGACTAGGACACTTCTCTACCCTTGTTTATGCAGTGCTGTTGATCAATTTAGGAAGCAGTTTGCTCATCTTGAAGAAAATAGTGAGAACGGCCCTGTAGTTCCAATGGATAGAAAGCACACCTCTCTTCCTAGGTAACCTTCATTGTTCCATGATATTTCTTTCTCTACCTTTTATTATATTCGCGGCAGGAGTTCAAAACAGCTAAAAGGCACACATCAGAGCTTAATAGATTGGTCAGGGTCACAGTTTGGAACTTAGGCACACCGTCATTTGTCACACTTCACCTCGTCTAATAATAATGTTGTCTTCATATGGTTAGACAAGAAGGTGAAACAAACCTATGCTAATATGACACAATGAATGGCATTTTTGGCTTCAGTTTGGAACTTTGGAACACCGACATTGGCCACACTTTAACTCCGATGACAATGTTGTCTTAATATGCTTTCACAAGAAGGTGAAATGAGCCAATGTTGACGTGGTGGCATAATGAATAACATTTTGGACTTCAATGTATGTAGCTAGAGCTGGGCAAAAATTAAAATGAATTATTGGGTTTTTCAGTTGGCAGCTGAAAATTCGGTTTGTAGAATTGACTAACCGAACTGGTGCAGTCAAATTCAGTTTTGAGTCCCGGTTAACTGAAAATCCGAAGAAAACCACCTTGTAGGGTTTAGGCCAAGTAATAGCCAAGGCCTGCTGTGAGATGCATTTTGGCATCTCGCTGAGACTAGGGCGCATGCAGCCACACACATCACGCCTGCATGCCATGAACAGTCAAACCGAACGCTGCCATCTCCCTCACGCCGCTAGGACCTAGGACTACACCGCCACGCTCGCATCCCGCCTCTGAGCAACGGCCGATGGAGGGATCCCTGGCACACCGCAACGCCCCACACGGCCTTACTAGCGTTCTGCCGTCGCTGCTGACCGGCCGCTGTTGTAAAATCCATATTTATTGCTAAAAGAATGATAAAAATATGACAAAATATGTTAATAAAGTGAAATCGTAATGACCACTAAATGTTAACTAAACAGTTCCTAACAAAATAGCAAGCATAAAATTTGGGCCATGTTGACATGCCAGGAGATGATACACACTTCATATTCGGAATCTCAGCTCTCACAACCTGATAGTTGATTAGTGCACTTTGATGCAGGATGTATTGATTCTCTTGCAGTCTACCTGGCTGGACATTTAATTCTTGCAAATTGATTCATGAAACATCTGTTAACGTTTTTACAGGTCTACTATTGTTCACTCAGCTCCAATTCATGGCAAGGAACAACCCCGTATTGGCCCATCAAGGGATAAGCCTTCGCCTGACGAGTCTTATAAAAATCATCGAGATTCAGAAAAATATTCTGGCAATGTCCAGAGAACCTCACAGGCTCCACAAAGAGTGCCAACAGGTGCTTTCTAGTCCATGCTTGATATACGTGCTTAGCTGGTACTAGTTTTAATCTAATCATATAATGGTTGTCAATTATACAGCAAGACCAGGAAGGGTTGTTGGTCCAGTTCTGCCTTACGAAAATGGTGGCATGAAGGATACATATGACCCATGAAGAGTGGCAGCAATGAACTCCGGTTATCCTCCCCAACAACAAATCCCGCAAATATACGGTTATTATCAGACACCGGCAAAGTCAGCTTGCTCCGAGCCATCGCAGGCCGAAATGTATACGCTGCACCAGCAGGCCTATGCTTGCGCAAACAGTTCAACTGTGCCTGATGTTGCTCTGGACATGAGAGCACCTCCCTTCCATCAGTCAGCAGGGCCGAAAAGGGGTTCTTCTGATAGGCTATCAGCGGAATCAAACCTATACTCGAGATCCCTTAATGGCATAGCTCCAACTACAACAGGAGTGGCGGCAAGTGCTCACAGGAAGGTCGGCGTTGTTCCCTACGGTATGTCGCAGATGTATTAGTGGCCAGTCAGGCGCATCCGACATGCCTTCCTGGAGTGCGGCTGGTGGCTTAACGAAACAGCGAGAAACGAAGTGGCGGATCAAGCTTGGGTGGGGATGCCACAAGGTTTACAGCGCAGGGCAGCCCGGGGTTTGATGCTTATGTTTGCTGTCTGATCTGGAAGCGTGTGAAGCTCTTCGTTCTGTTTCGGGCCATCAGCTTGTTGTATCTGCCTGTGTGCACACTGGATGGGGGTGGGTAGTCAGTCCAGTGGCTTGTAATCTGAGCTATTTAGGCGCCGGTTACTTTTTCTAGGGCGAGGAGACAGAAGGGAAAGGAAGGAATGCTAACCCGTTTCCTGTTGTATAGAGATGTTTGTCATCAATGTGCAACTTCAGAAAGATATATATAAACTTATAAAGCACACTTCTGCTGCAGGTGATAATTGCCACCAGGTAGTTGAATCAGTGGTCACCGGTTTTAAACATGGCAAACGCAGATGATCATTTCCTGTTTGCCCTTTGGGGCGAAACGGCAATTTCATCTTCGGAGCAAATCACATTTGATGGCAATTCTACTTGTGAAAATAAATCAAACGACGGCAGTTTTTAAATGAAAATTGTCTTCTCTGAAGAAACTGCCATGTCGCTATGAAGAAAATGCCACCCCCTGAGAACTAAAAATTCCATAAAAAACGTTTGCGTGTTCCACCCTCCCTGATGATCGTTCGTTCTCCAGTTCGCCAGTTATGAGCGTCATTCCATCTTAGCTCGCTGAGACGCAATGTTGCGCAAACCTTGAGTTTTCGTCGCCAAGAGTACAGTCCCTAGTCTTAGCTTGCTGCCCCTTTGCTAAGAAGCATTTCGGTGGTGGTGAAGAGAACGCTTCACAAGGGCATGGAGATTGGTTTTCTATCTAATAACAAAAAAAAAGGAGTCTGGTTTCCTCACGCACACGCTTATCAGTTAATTAAAGAAAGAAATAATAACAGTGAGGCAGTCTTATCACACTTTTAGGCGCATCACGCACACGTACGCCAAAGCATTCGTGTTGGGCGCTATTCCAAAAATAAAATTGAAATTTACGACTGTTCTACAACCAGGATAGAGATTTAGGGAGAATTTTGTGTAGGTGAAAGCTTCAGGCATAGTCAGCTACTCTGTGACTGCTGCTTGAGAGGCCCCTCAGAGCAAAACTGGACTCAGATCACTTTATTCAATACTATAATTTATGTACACAGACCTGCCACACAGAAAACCCGAGCAATACTACGTATACAAGCCATGGCGACATGCAGTTTATGCTTGCTATCTGTAACAGCCAACATAACATAAATGGTGAATGCTGATCCTATACCTAATTTCCCAAGATAAGTTCGCAGGCTCAGGCTCAGTGCACGACAATGATGCATCTAAATCTAATCCTGCTGGATGGTGCCGTGAAAAGTCCTTGAGATTAGTGGCCTTACGTCCTCTGCATCAACAAGGGTCTCGAGGAATGGGAGTAACTCGACCAGTTCCTGGTCCGCGGGGTCGTCAAACCAGCTCTTTATCGGGATGCCATTATCGACTTGCAACTGGAAAACCTGAAACAAGAGAGGTTTCAGCTATAATGCATCCATAAGAGTGTTCAGGAGTTGTTAAGCCCTTAGGAAGAGAGCGACTCTAGCTGTTAAAAGTTCTGATTTGATTCAAAGGAAGCAACCAAATACCTGCAGGTCACATGCCTAGATAATATAGCTACTAGACTGAAAACTACAAACAGAAAGTAGAAACACTGAGAACTGGGCACTAGCTCATGGCTGGAGTTCAAGGTGCTGAACCCGCCCACCTGCATTCGAGTCCGCTATGCTGCGGTGCTATCCGCGCTAATTCGCGGAAAGGTCGCACTTCTATACAGTGGGCAGTTAAGGAGGGATCCTTCCCCCTTTAGCCAACGTTTGCAAAGGAGAAACTAGATACATCTGTATCTAGACAAATCTAAGACAAGAATTTTGGGACGGAGGGAACAGTATTTTGGAAGGAATGTTACCTGTGGCGTATTGTCAATTATAGCAACTTTTGCCAAGTGGACTCCTAGAATTGTCAGGTCTTTTGTATAGCTGCCATCAGAGAATATACACGACTCACGATAAATTCGTTGCGAGATCAATTTCCCATCAGGGTCAAGCCTATCTATTATCTGCTCAGCATAGATTCTCTGACTAGCTGTGAAAATGACAAGCTCAAACATCTGAGCTACCTTCTCAAGGAACATCTTCAGGTGGGGCCTTTGTCTCACATGGACTGTATGGTCTTTCATATTGAAGAAAACTTGAATGCTGAAATCAGATATGTCACAGTGATCCAATGTTGAATGGACAAGAGTTTCTGCATATGAAAAATGGTTAATTTATCTTTAGAAAATAGAAATCGCAGTAAGAATGTTGACATCACAACTGAATTTTGCAATGCTGAAGATAATGAGCTAATGCATGACCTAAAATAAAAAACTGAAAAATTTATGACACCACAAAGAAAAAGAAAACCATTCACTGTGAACTGGATGATCAAAGATTTCAAAGGAAACAGAAATTTGGATCCACTTTATCCAACATATTGATGGGGCTTGCAGGGATTGATTTAAACAATCCTAATCTTAGGAGAGCATAATCAAATCCCCACAGGTTATTATTTAATAGTTGATCATCAATTTTCTTGCAGTTTAATTCCAGCCGATGTAGTCGGTAGATTTATGAACTTTGCTTCCTAAAATATCTATAAACTTGTCTTACAAATCCCTGAGCAGACAGGATGGCATCATGCTTAAGTCACAATTACTAGAAGAAAGAAAACTTCAGAAGTATAACTGAATGATGTGAATACACTGCCTGCTTACCATCCAAATCAAGCACAAGAGTGACATGCTTTGTTCTCACTGGTGATTTTCGCAGACGACTGGATGAGTCAACATCCATTAAATCAGGCAGACCTTTAGAATGAAGCTTTTCATCAACATACTCAATTCCTATCACATCCTGAGAGGCAGAAGTACTTTCAGTTTCTGAATCTGGTGGTTTCATTTGAAGGTACAAGGATGTGTCATCAGGGTCCATTGTACTGTGATCGACTGGAGCCTTATTGGTTGCATTATTTGGTTCCTCTGTCTCATTGAGAGACAGGAGTGCCACAGGCCGCTCTACCAAGTCAACAATATTCATCATATAATCATGAGAGGAAGTACTGACGTCACTTGTAAAACCCATTATGCTATCAAATTGTACATCAGAAAAACTTTCTGAGAAGTAGAAGTCCAGAACATCCCAAACTTGCAGTTCGCTTGTAGTATTGTAGCCTTCATCATTGCCACTAAGAATCAGCTGAAGGAACTCAGTGCTTTCATCCATTGCTGCAATGACAGAATAAGGAGAAGATCAGCACATTCAGATACCACATAGTAAGATAAAGAACTGGATAGCATGATAAAGGCAAGCAGCTAAATGCGTATATACTTGAGCAATATATAGTCCAATACAACACTAGAAAGGCTGAAGATATGAAACCTAAAATTAAAATACTACAGCAAGCCAGCAACTTAAATCATTGGAAGAGTTGAAAGTCAAGCCATATTACCTGTAGCATTGTAGTTCATCACTTCTTTCAACTGAACATCACTGTACATTGGATTAGGTGTTAGGATGGCTTCAAGGCTAGATGATGAAGGAACTGATATTGGAACCTAAAAATATTAAGTAGTAGTTGAATAATCCATACTGCAGAATTCATAACTTTGACATAAGTAGCAGTGCTTCTAGGCTGATGAAGTGGATAAATAAAGCAAAGATGGAATCGTTCTGTTAGATTTTACAAAGGCAGCTGATAATCATTGTCTAAGTAACTTAAACTGAGATAGCTCCTAGTGTCTAAGCGGATTGCAGAAAACAACCACAGCTAAGGAGAATGGGTTTGTTATTTCCAGCCCCAATCACTGAACTGTTATGGTTTCATCACTTCAACCAATGTTACATGTTTATAGTTCCTTAATTTATACTTCCAAACATGTAATTGGCTTCGAAAAATTTAGCCCGCCACATTCTCGATTTCCCAATGTAACATAAGCAAAAAATATATTGATTTTTTTTGTCAGCTCAACAGTATTTAGTATTCAACTTGTGACAAGTGTATGTAGTAATGACTATTAAGCAAAGAAATAAGATATTGCTCCCTCCGTTCCCAAATATAAGCCTTTTTAGAGATTCCAACGTGGATTATATATGGAGCAAAATGAGTGAATCTACACTCTAAAATATGTCTATATGCATCCGTATGTAGTCCGTATTGAAATCTCCAAAAGGGCTTATATTTAGAATCGGAGGGAGTACTTATTAACATGAAGGTAAAAAGAACAATGAAGAGTCATCTAATTCCAAAGTAAAACTAACATACAAATTCCAAATATAGTTCTTGAGTGAAGTTGCTACAACTGTGGCAATTAGCTGATAATCCTTACAACTGGCATGGGTCCTAGATCGGCATACTTTTTCAATAGGACCACAATGCTAGATATGAGTCTACGCATTATCGAAAAGAAGATATGAACCTAAGTACGTAGTTGCTTCTGAGAAATAGAGGAAATCAACCAAATAATGATAAGTTATGATAATGTGATTTTCTTATCAGAGACCAGAAATAGAAGTATGTTTTTTATCAGGAATTAAATTTTATTAAACGAACTAGAAGATTAATCACCATAGATCTAGGACTGCATGACAAGAATGACACTGGCAGTAAACCGGTAGCTGATGTGTCAGATTCACCATGCAACAAGCTGACTTCAGCCATTCCAATGTCTACCGCTGATACTGCGGCAGTAGAGTGGACTGCAAACAAATTTAAATTAAATTGCAACACTTCAGCAGTAGAGCAAACTGCAATAAATAAATAAATTAAATTGCAACTCATGAACTCACTGTCGTCTTTGAGAGAACCGTACATCCATATGCAACTAATTAATGGTATTAATAACATCATACGCATATCCTAATTATAGAGCAATGAAATATCTGGGCTTTCTAAAACAGAAGGTAAATTTGACAACTTGATGCTGGGGAGAGACGGACATATATATGAACATTCTTATCTTTGAGCTCAGCACACAACATAAGCAACAACCTCTTATCGCTTGCAGTATTTCATTTCTACAGAAGGTTTGTTACATAGACTTGGAACTTAGCAGTAGTGTTTATTGTTAGCAGCCAGAGTATAAAGAGGTTAATGCTAGATACACTCATTCAGTATAAAAGTACAACAAGGAACAAAAACTAGCTTCCGATTTCTTATTATCTAATATACCTATATTACACTAATCCAGATATCCAGACCGACGTTCAGTCACCGGCAATTTAACACATTTACTATTTTTAAAGCAAGGTAGTATAAAAGTAAAGTAGTAGTATAACACGTTCCTGAGGATTATATATTATTCAAGGAAGTTTATGTTCTGAAAGAGTCACTACTCTAATGCAGCTACAGTACAGGTGTATTCCAAGCAGAAAATCCAGAATTCAGTGAGAGAGAGAGAGAGAGAGAGAGAGAGAGAGAGAGAGAGAGAGAGAGAGAAAAGATCAAAACGAGTCTAACCAAGTAGATTGGAATTAAAATTAAGCAGACTTTACCATTTTGATGATCTACTAGCGTTGACCCCAGCGCTGTTTCGTGGAATGCAATCTCTTGAGGTTGCGAGTCTTCCAGTATTTCAGTGGTCTTGTGGAATGTATGAAACTCCTGCGTCCCTAAACAGTCGGTGCTTAACATTTTATTCATCCTTAATGCAGTGATATGCAAAAAGCATGTTCAAAGTACTGCAGGTCCAGTAGGTAGGAAAAGGCCAACTGTTGAGACATTTGATATCACTCAATACATTAGTGGAGAAAAGTATTGCCAGTAAAAAAGAATCTAAAGGCTAGTGTAGTGGAAAAGAGAATACAGTACTTTAGTAGTTCTCGAGAAATTAAGAGCGTCCATTTTTTTTTTAACAAATTCTTATGATGAATCTTTTATCATCGAAGCTGCGCCTATATAGTTCTCTAGCTGAAGACTATTTAGAAAATATACTGTAGTAGTCATATGGCAAGTGAATTCAACAGTCAAGCAGCCTCCGATAAACTAATATCTCCACAGATTTAATCCCACCTCGCAAACAAACAAACACCAACTTCATTTCTAGATATTTGAGATGCACACTTTCCCGGTACAAAGCTCCCGCCATGATCCATGTTATTTTGACAGAAAATTCGGAGCAGGAGATATGTAATCACACCGAAGCTTGAACTCACAAAATCATCTTCCGGGCCAGAATTCACAAATCAGACCATACGCCCAACAGCCAACAGCAAGCTGAACCAAACTAATACTAGGTACCAAAATACTAGAGATACCTCAAGTTTGACCCCAGGCCCCCTCCCCAACCCAGAGAGCTCAATTAGTAAACAAAATCCGCAGCAATCACACGGAAAATAAAAGTCAGAGAGCGAACGAATACTATTGGGAAAAAGAGAGAGAAATTAAAGCTTGGAGCTCGAAGAGCAGGGGAGATACGTACCCAGTCACCAAGCTCTCGCTGGCGCAGCCTTCTTCAGCACAGCCCTCCTCCGCTGGTGCTCCGTCTCGGCCTCGCTCACACGGAGAAGGGGAGCAAGCAAGCGCGCAAGAGAGAGAGGGGGGGAGAGGGGAGGGAGAGCAACACAGGTAGGGGACAGCTCGATCGCTCGCTAATCCCGCACCACATAATCTATACGACCGATCCGCGTTCGGCAGGCCAAACCACCGGCCTCTTCCACCACTCTGGCTGCCATGTGGGGCTTGGTCCGCCGACCCCACCGAAATGCGACCCAGAGAAGATGGTTTCGGGTTGGTCTCGCGATTTCGGGGTGAGTTGCGGCGCCCTTTCCTCTCAACGATCGTTCCTCCGTTAGCATGTTTGGCCGTACTCCCTGACAGGTGAGCCTGGCTACGTTGGGGCCCATGTGTCATGCATACATGTGCGAGTACACGGTGGTGGTGTGCGCGGGACTCAGGGCCCATGGGTACACGTGGACGGCAAGGATCGGTAGCTCATCATGCCTAGCGGAGTCCACCCGTTTAATTTTATAACGATTAGTCCTGCTTTACCTAACCACCCAGTCCGTGTCGTACCCGCTGCCCCTTTCCGTCACTGACAGCCGCGGGTCAGCGCGCAGCACGCGGGCAGCGCCCCAGTGGTAAGTGAGGTCGATTTGGTGCTGGTAGGCGTCACAGAGTTGGTGGGGTTTCGCGCGTGGACGGCGCTTGATCCTTTGCTCCTCCTTCCTGGCTGCGCCCACTGCAGAAATGACGCGTGGCCCGGCAGACGTAGTACCCTGTGACCCCCCACGCTCGTGCGGCCGCCGCCGTGTCTGCGCGGATCAGGCTGTGACTGTGAGCAAATGGCAGCGGCGCACGTGAGGACCCGAATTGCTCATGTGAAATGTTTCTTGTGCAGCTTTGCCTATGTTGGTACCGGAATTGTCTCTCCATGGCTCTTCCGTCGTGATTTTGAAATGAAGACTCGCTGCGAAAAGTTAGGCATGCTTTGTGGACTGGACCCAGAGGATACATTCCATGTTTTCTGCAAATGCCCTATGCGCGGGACCTATGGAACGCCATGGACGCCGGCCCTGAAGGACATCACCAACACCGGGCCGGACTGACTCCTGCGCCTCCTCGGCCGGTGCAACGTGGAAGAACGCCTCCCAGTGCTCATGACTATGTGGCGCACATGACATGTCCGCCATGAGATCACCCATTCGAAGACAGCGCCAAATGACAAATTCATTTTGGAGATTTCTGTCAAGCTACATCAACGCTCTCGTGGACATTCGTCAAAACCCCGAAGCAGAACCTGTACGTCACCAGTCAGGTCCCGCATCATTGGACCAGCCCCCACCCCCCAGATGGTCGAAGCTCAATGTGGACGGCGCGTTCCTTGAAGCTGATGGCATGAGGGTTACAGGTATGATCCTATGAAACAACGCATGTGAGACGGTCCATGTTTCTTGCAAATTTCTTACAGACAAACCGGACTGTCTTGTCGTGCAACTAGACTGTCTGGTGGAGCATCGGTGGACTATCTGGTCCTCTGACCGGACGTCTGGTCCCTCCTCGACTGGCAGCATTTCTTCTCTAGTCAGGCGGGATTGCCCGGTCCTTTGAACCGGTATGTCCGGTGGCTCTGGCCCGGTTGTTGTTTTTCCTCTATTGTGCACTATTTCCAGTCAACACTGTGAATAGTTCATCGACCAGACTGTCGGTATAGATCTACCCGACTATTCGGTAGTGCATTTTTGGACCGTGAAGGTTCATTTTAGCCACCACTATATATACCCCTAGTCACTTTGTTCTAGGGTTACCCTTTGAGCAAATATCCCCCACAACCGCCACACATACACCTCTTAGTCTCCCAATCCTTGTTGCTTTGATTCTCAGAGATTCAAAGGGAAACCAATCAAAATCAAGATCCACTCCTTCCCTACACTTTGACCAATCACTTTTGTGTTTGAGCTTGATTTGGATCCTTAGTGTTTGTCTTGTTACTCTTGGAGGTTGGAACTCCTATGCGGTATATATTCTTCGGAGAGGAATCGTCCATTGTGATTACCCCTAGACAATGTGTGAAGGTTTCGAGACCACCTCAAGGTCTACCACTAGTATTTGAGAAACGCCTTTGTGGTGTTGTCTCAAGGAGAATAGAGTGAGCCCTTTTAGTAACATTTAGCCCTCCAATGGTGACTAGCTTCCCTCCAAGGAAGTGAACATCCGCATACATCCTTGTCTCCGGAGTTTCAGTTACCCCTAACCCTAACTCCTTACTTGTGATTACTTGTCTCCTTGTCTTTACTTATATCATACTGTGCTTGCTTAACTTGCTACTAAGTTGTTATTCAATATATTGCTAGCACTAGATTCACCTTTGTAATTGTTAGGCACGCTTTCATATTTTGTGTTATTGCCTAAAATTGTTAAATAATAATTAAAATTTGTAATTGTACCTATTCACCCCCCTCTAGGCCAGTCTCGATCCTTTCAATTGGTATTAGAGCCTCATGCTCTATTCTTGTGGCTTAACCGCCCTAGAGCGAGATGGCTCAAGATGGGTCCAGAGCTTCTGGGTGTTGTGGATCCTAGGCACAAGTTGGCCCACAATTGGATGACGATGGTAGGATATTCACCCATGAGGATTTGACTAATGCATTAGCAAAACAAAAACTTGAAAATGATGCTGTAATTGAGGCTACAGTACAAGCTAGGATGGCCGCATATGTACCTAGTGTTATACTTATCGTTAACACGCGAGGTACGCCATGGGTGGCAAATGCATCCAATTCCTCTTCTACCCAACAACCTCCCTTGGGTACCAACCCTACCAGTATCCATGGCTTTACCAGGAAGCTATAACTTAAGCATAACTTTTCGGGTATGTGTTGGGAAACGTAGCATGCAATTTCAAAAAAATTCCTACGATCACGCAAGATCTATCTAGGAGATGCACAACAACGAGAGGGGGAGAGTGTGTCCACGTAACCTCGTAGACCGAAAGCGGAAGCGTTAGATTAACGCGGTTGGTGTAGTCGAATGTCTTCACGATCCAAGCGATCCAAGTACCGAACGTACGACACCTCCATGTTCAGCACACGTTCAGCTTGATGACGTCCCTCGAACTCTTGATCCAGTAAAGGGTCGAGGGAGAGTTCCGTCAGCACGACGACGTGGTTACGGTGTTGGTGATGTGATCCGCACAGGGCTTCGCCTAAGCACTACGACGCTATGACCGAAGGAGTAAACTGTGGAGGGGGGCACCGCACATGGCTAAGAGAACAATAGATGTGCCTTTGGGGTGCCCCTGCCCACGTATATAAAGGAGGGAGAGAGAGGCCGACGGCCAGGAGGGGCGCGCCATGGGGGGGGGAGGGTCCTACTTGGACTCCTAGTCCAAGTAGGATTCGGTCCCCCCTTTCCTTTCTCCACCGGAGGGAATAGGAAGGAGAGGGAGAGGGAAAGGGAAGGGGGGGTGCCGCCCCCTCCTCCTTGTCCTATCTCGACTCCCTAGGAGGGGGCACACGGCCACCCCCCGCGGGCTTCCCTCTCTCTCCCTTAGGTCCATGTTGGCCCAAAACTTCCCCGGGGGGTTCCGGTAACCCCTCGGTACTCCAAACAATATCTGAATCACCCGGAACCATTCGGATGTCCGAATATAACCTTCCAATATATGAATCTTTACCTCTCGCCTATTTTGAGACTCCTCGTCATGTCCGTGATCTCATCCCGGACTCCGAACAAACTTCGGTCACCAAAACACATAACTCATAATACAAATCGTCATCGAACGTTAAGCATGCGGACCCTACAGGTTCGAGAACTATGTAGACATGACCGAGACACATCTCCAATCAATAACCAATAGTGGAACCTGGATGCTCATATTGGCTCCTACATATTCTACGAAAATCTTTATCGGTCAAACCGCACAACAACATACGTTGTTCCCTTTGTCATCGGTATGTTACTTGACCGAGATTTAATCGTCGGTATCATCATACCTAGTTCAATCTCGTTACCGGCAAGTCTCTTTACTCGTTCCGTAATGCTTCATCCCGCAACTAACTCATTAGTCACATTGATTGCAAGGCTTATAGTGATGAGCATTACCGAGAGGGCCTAGAGATACCGCTCCGATACACGGAGTGAAAAATCCTAATATCGATCTATGCCAACCCAACAAACACCTACGAAGACACCTGTAGAGTATCTTTATAATCACCCAGCTACGTTGTGACGTTTGATAGCACACAAGGTGTTCCTCCGGTATTCGGGAGTTGCATAATCTCATAGTCAGAGGAACATGTATAAGTCATGAAGAAAGCAATAGCAATAAAAATTAACGATCAATATGCTAAGCTAATGGATGGGTCTTGTCCATCACATCATTTTCTAATGATGTGATCCCGTTCATCAAATGACAACACATGTCTATGGTCAGGAAATATAACCATCTTTGATTAACGAGCTAGTCAAGTAGAGGCATACTAGGGACACTTTGTTTTGTCTATGTATTCACACATGTACTAAGTTTCCGGTTAATACAATTCTAGCATGAATAATAAACATTTATCATGATATAAGGAAATATAAATAACAACTTTATTATTGCCTCTAGGGCATATTTCCTTCAGTCTCCCACTTGCACTAGTGTCAATAATCAAGATTACATAGTAATGATTCTAAGACCCATGGAGTCTTGGTGCTGATCATGTTTTGCTCGTGGAAGTGGCTTAGTCAACGGGTCTGCAACATTCAGATCCGTATGTATCTTGCAAATCTCTATGTCTCCCTCCTTGACTTTATCTCGGATGGAATTGAAGCGTCTCTTGATGTGTTTGGTTCTCTTGTGAAATCTGGATTCCTTTGCCAAGGCAATTGCTCCAGTATTGTCACAAAAGATTTTCATTGGACCCGATGCACTAGGTATTACACCTAGATCGGATATGAACTCCTTCATCCAGACTCCTTCATTTGCTGCTTCCGAAGCAGCTATGTACTCCGCTTCACACGTAGATCCCGCCACGACGCTCTACTTGGAACTGCACCAATTGACAGCTCCTCCATTCAATATAAATACGTATCTGGTTTGCGACTTAGAGTCATCCGGATCAGTGTCAAAGCTTGCATCGACGTAACCATTTACGACAAGCTCTTTTTCACCTCCATAAACGAGAAACATATCCTTAGTCCTTTTCAGGTATTTCAGGATGTTCTTGACTACTGTCCAGTGATCCACTCCTGGATTACTTTGGTACCTCCCTGCTAAACTTATAGCAAGGCAGACATCAGGTCTGGTACACAACATTGCATACATGATAGATCCTATGGCTGAGGCATAGGGAATGACTTTCACTTTCTCTCTATCTTCTGCAGTGGTCGAGCATTGAGTCTGACTCAACTTAACACCTTGTAACACAGGCAAGAACCCTTTCTTTGACTGATCCAGTTTGAACTTCTTCAAAACTTTATCAAGGTATGTGCTTTGTGAAAGTCCAATTAAGGAGTCTTGATCTATCTCTATAGATCTTGATGCCCAATATATAAGCAGCTTCACCAAGGTCTTTCATTGAAAAATTCTTATTCAGGTATCCTTTTATGCTATCTAGAAATTCTGTATTATTTCCAATCAACAATATGTCATCCACATATAATATTAGAAATGCTACAGAGCCCCCACCCACTTTCTTGTAAAGACAGGCTTCTCCAAAAGTCTGTATAAAACCCTATGCTTTGACCTTTGATCACATTATCAAAGCGTATATTCCAACTCCGAGAGGCTTGCACCAGTCCATAAATGGATTGCTGGAGCTTGCACACTTTGTTAGCACCTTTTGGACTGACAAAATCTTCTAGTTGCATCATATACAACTCTTCTTTAAGAAATCCATTAAGGAATGCAGTTTTGACATCCATTTGCCAAATTTCATAATCATAAAATGCTGCAATTGCTAACATGATTCGGAAAGACTTAAGCATCGCTATGGGTGAGAAGGTCTCATCGTAGTCAACTCCTTGAACTTGTCGAAAACCTTTCGCAACAAGTTGAGTTTTGTAGACAGTAACATTACCGTCAGTGCCAGTCTTCTTCTTGAAGATCCATTTATTTTCTATGGCTTGCCGATCATCGGGCAAGTCCACCAAAGTCCACACTTTGTTCTCATACATGGATCCCATCTCAGATTTCATGGCCTCAAGCCATTTCGCGGAATCTGGGCTCATCATCGCTTCCTCATAGTTCTTAGGTTCATCATGGTCTAGTAACATGACTTTCAGAATAGGATTACCATACCACTCTGGTGCGGACCGTAATCTGGTTGACCTACGAGGTTTGATAGTAACTTGATCTGAAGTTTCATGATCATCATCATTTGCTACCTCACTAATTGGTGTAGGAATCACTAGAACTGATTACTGTAATGAACTACTTTCCAATTCGGGAGAAGGTACGTTTACCTCAACAAGTTATACTTTCCTCCCACTCACTTCTTTCGAGAGAAACTCCTTCTCTAGAAAGGATCCATTTCTTAGCAACAGATATCTTGCCTTCGATCTGTGATAGAAGGTGTACCCAACAGTTTCCTTTGGGTATCCTATGAAGACACATTTTTCCAATTTGGGTTCGAGCTTATCAGGTTGAAGCTTTTTCACATAAGCATCGCAGCCCAAACTTTAAGAAACAACAACTTGGGTTTCTTGCCAAACCACAGTTCATATGGTGTCGTCTCAATGGATTTAGATGGTGCCCTATTTAACGTGAATGCAGCGGTCTCTAAAGCATAACCCCAAAATGATAGCGGTAAATCAGTAAGAGACATCATAGATCGCACCATATCTAATAAAGTACGGTTACGACGTTCAGACACACCATTACGCTGTGGTTTTCCAAGTGGCGTGAGTTGCAAAACTATTCCACATTGTTTCAAATGAAGACCAAACTCGTAACTCAAATATTCTCCTCCGTGATCAGATCTTAGAAACTGTATTTTCTTGTTACGATGATTTTCCACTTCACTCTGAAATTCTTTGAACTTTTCAAATGTTTTAGACTTATGTTTCATTAAGTAGATATACCCATATTTAATAGTTGGAGATTTTAATATCGTAAGGAGTTTTGAGGATAGCAACAAGCCAGGAGGTAATGTTAATGAAATCTTGACTTTCAATGTTGTTATCAGCAATCTGGGATTAGTGGATATTCCACTAAAAGGCAGGAAGTTTACATGGTCTAACAAATAGTCAGATCCTTTACTGGAGAAGCTCGACTGGTTCTTCACTTCTGCCTCATGGACCTTGTTATATCCCAACACTCTTGCTTTCCCACTGGCCATGACTACATCTGACCATGTACCTTGTGTTATATAAATTAATACTTCAATGCCCAAAAGCAACATCTTCAGGTTTGAAAATTGGTGGATGGACAATGAAGGTTTCCTGCCTCTGGTTGAATCTACATGGAAGCAAAGCATTCATTGTGCTGATGCAGCAAAAATAATCAATGCTAAGATGAAGATTCTCAGGAAATCCTTAAGACATGGGCTAAAACCCTGTCTAACTTAAAGAGGATATTTCATATGCCAATACTGTGATTGCCATGTTAGATGCAGTGGAAAGTTTCAGGCCACTTACCAGTCTTGAATTTGAGCTCAGGGAAAATATCAGACTACATTTGAAAAATTTGTTAAAGCAACATAAATCCTACTGGAAACAAAGGGGCAAGAGAAAATGGGTGACACTTGGAAGTGAAATCTCCCAATTTTTTCATGCCATGGCTACAATGCAGCATCGAAACAATATCACCCCCTCATTGCTTGCACGGGATGGCACTGAGGTCACAGATCATGGAGCCAAAGCCACTCTCCTGCATGAGACATTCAAAGACATATTGGGGAAATTTGAGCCTTCCCAAATTCCCCATGATATGCTGAATCTTATTCAACCACACAGTGATTTATCTTTTCTAGAGCTCCCTTTCACTATTGATGAGATTGATGCAGTTATAAAAGAAATGCCATCTAACAAGTCTCGGGACCAGATGGATTCAATACTGACTTCATCAAGAAATGTTTAATTAAAAAGGACTTTTATGATCTTTGCTCCCAATTTTACCAAGGAGATCTTTGTTTGCAGGGTATTAACAATTCTTTTATTACTCCCATACCTAAAAAGGCAGAGGCTGAAACTATGAATGATTATAGGCCTATATCCCTACTCAACTGCACTATCAAATTGTTGACAAAGTCTTGCCAATAGGCTCCAATCAGTCATACTAGAGCTTATTCACATAAATCAATACAGATTCATCAAGACAAGAACCATACGAGACTGTATTGCTTGGGCATATGAATATCTTTTCCAATGCCATAAAATTAAAATACCAACTGTTGTTCTCAAATTAGATTTTGAGAAGGTATTTGACAAAATAGAGCATGGGATGATTATGGCTATCCTAAAGAAGAAAGGATTCAGGGACAAATGGTGCACATGGATTCAACAAATCTTGAATTTTGCTACTTCTTCAGTATTATTGAATGTGGTACTTGGTTCTCACTTTAAATGCAGAAGGGGAGTTAGACAGGGGGATCCCCTGTCCGCTTTGATCTTTATTCTTGCAGCAGATTTTCTGCAGACGATATTAAATGATGAAATGAGCAAGGGCAATATTCAAGCACCCATCAATTTCCATTCATGCCCAGATTTCCCTATTCTTCAGTATGGAGACAATACTTTGATTATCATTCCCGCATGCCAACAACAATTGAGCCATCTGTAGACCCTCTTGCACATCTTCCCTAAAGCCTCTGGTCTCAAAGTTAATTTTCAAAGGTCTAACTTATTACCTATCAACTTGTCTGATGAAGACACCCAGTCTATGTCCAATATTCTAGGATGTGTTGTGGGAACTTTCCCCTTTACCTACCTTGGGGCACCACTCAGTTTCACTAAACCCAGAATAGAGCATTTCATGTACCTCATAGAAAGAATTCAAAAAAGACTGGCAGTATGCTCTCAATACCTCAGTTATGATGGTAGATTGCTAATGGTCAGCGAGTATTGTCCTCTCTACCAACTTTTCTTAATGTCTACTTCTCTTGTACAAAGGCATTATTGAGCAAATAGACAAGTACAGAATGTTGGGGAACGTAGTAATTTCAAAAAATTTCCTACGTACACGCAAGATCATGGTGATGGCATAGCAACGAGAGGAGAGAGTGTTGTCCACGTACCCTCGTAGACCGTAAGCGGAAGTGTTATGACAACGCGGTTGATGTAGTCGTACGTCTTCACGATCCGACCGATCCAAGTACCGAACGTACGGCACCTCCGAGTTCAGCACACGTTCAGCTCGATGACGATCCCCGGGCTCCGATCCAGCAAAGCTTCGGGGATGAGTTCCGTCAGCACGACGGCGTGGTGATGATGATGATGCTTTACCGGCGCAGGGCTTCGCCTAAACACCGCGACGATATTATCAAGGTAGAATATGGTGGAGGGGGGCACCGCACACGGCTAAGGAACGATCCGTAGATCAACTTGTGTGTCTATGGGGTGCCCCCCCGCCCCCGTATATAAAGGAGCAAGGGGGGAGGCCGGCCGGCCCTTGGGGCGCGCCAAGGAGGGGGAAGTCCTCCTCCTAGTGGGAGTAGGACTCCCCTTTCCTAGTCCAACTAGGAAGGAGGAAGGGGGAAGGAAAGAGAGGGAGAGGGAGAGGGAAAGAGGGGCCGCTCCCCCTCCCCTAGTCCAATTCGGACTCCCCATGGGAGGGGGCGCGCCACCTCCTAGGCTGCTGCCCTCTCTCTCCCCTCAGGCCCACTAAGGCCCAATACTTCCCCGGGGGGTTCGGTAACCCCTCCGGCACTCCGGTTTTCTCTGAAATCACCCGGAACACTTCCGGTGTCTGAATATAGTCGTCCAATATATCAATCTTTATGTATCGACCATTTCGAGACTCCTCGTCATGTCCGTGATCACATCCGGGACTCCGAACAAACTTCGGTACATCAAAACTTATAAACTCATAATAAAACTGTCATCGAAACGTTAAGCGTGCGGACCCTACAGGTTTGAGAACTATGTAGACATGACCTAGAACTATTCTCGGTCAATAACCAATAGCGGAACCTGGATGCCCATATTGGTTCCTACATATTCTACGAAGATCTTTATCGGTCAAACCGCATAACAACATACGTTGTTCCCTTTGTCATCGGTATGTTACTTGCCCGAGATTTGATCGTCGGTATCCAATACCTAGTTCAATCTCGTTACCGGCAAGTCTCTTTACTCGTTCCGTAATGCATCATCCTGTAACCAACTCATTTGGTCACATTGCTTGCAAGGCTTATAATGATGTGCATTATCGAGAGGGCTCAGAGATACCTCTCCGACAATCGGAGTGACAAAACCTAATCTCAAAATACGCCAACTCAACATGTACCTTCGGAGACACCTGTAGTACTCCTTTATAATCACCCAGTTACGTTGTGACGTTTGGTAGTACCCAAAGTGTTCCTCCGGTAAACGGGAGTTGCATAATTCTCATAGTTACAGGAACATGTATAAGTCATGAAGAAAGCAATAGCAATATACTAAATGATCAAGTGCTAGGCTAATGGAATGGGTCATGTCAATCACATCATTCTCCTAATGATGTGATCCCGTTAATCAAATGACAACACATGTCTATGGTTAGGAAACATAACCATCTTTGATTAATGAGCTAGTCAAGTAGAGGCATACTAGTGACTATATGTTTGTCTATGTATTCACACATGTATCATGTTTCCGGTTAATACAATTCTAGCATGAATAATAAACATTTATCATGAAATAAGGAAATAAATAATAACTTTATTATTGCCTCTAGGGCATATTTCCTTCAGTCTCCCACTTGCACGAGAGTCAATAATCTAGTTCACATCGCTATGTGATTTAACACCAATATTCACATCTGCATGTGATTAATACCCATAGTTCACATCATCATGTGATCAACACCCAAAGGGTTTACTAGAGTCAATAATCTAGTTCACATCGCTGTGTGATTAACACCCAAAAGAGTACTAAGGTATGATCATGTTTTGCTCGTGAGAGAAGCTTAGTCAACGGGTCTGTCATATTCAGAGCCGTATGTATTTCGCAAATATTCTATGTCCACAAGTGCTCTGCACGGAGCTACTCTAGCCAATTGCTCCCACTTTCAATATGTATCCAGATTGAGACTTAGAGTCATTTGGATTGGTGTAAAAGCTTGCATCGTTGTAACTTTAACGACGGGCTCTTTTATCACCTCCATAATCGAGAAACATCTCCTTAGTCCTCACTAAGGATATTCTTGACCCATGTCCAGTGATCTACTTATTAGATCAAAATTGTATTCCTTTGCCAAACACAGAGCAAGGTATACAATAGGTCTGGTTCACAGCATAGCATATTTTATAGAACCTATGACTGAGGCATAGGGAATGACTTTTCATTCTCTTTCTATTTTCTGCAATGGTCGGGTCTTGAGTCTTACTCAACTTCACACCTTGTAACACATGCAAGAACTCCTTCTTTGACTGTTCCATTTTGAACTATTTCAAAAATTTATCAAGGTATGTACTCATTGAAAAAACTTATCAAGCGTCTTGATCTATCTATATAGATCTTGATGCTCAATGTGTAAGCAGCTTCACCGAGGTCTTGCTTTGAAAAACTCTTATTCAAGTATCCTTTCATGCTATCCAGAATTTCCATATCATTTTCAATTAACGATATGTCATCCACATATAATATTAGAAAAGCTACAGAGCTCCCACTCACTTTCTTGTAAATACAGGCTTCTTCAAAAGTCTGTATAAAACCATATGCTTTGATTAACTCATCAAAGCATATATTCCAACTCCGAGATGCTTGCACCAGTCCATAGATGGATCGCTGGAGCTTGCACAATTTGTTAGCACCTTTAGGATTGACAAAACCTTCTGGTTGCATCATATACAACTCTTCTTTAAGAAAACCATTAAGGAATGCAGTTTTGTTTATCCATTTGCCGGATTTCATAAAATGCGGCAATTGCTAACATGATTCAGACAGACTTAAGCATAGATACGAGTGAAAAACTCTCATCGTAGTCAACATCTTGAACTTGTCGAAAACCTTTTGCGACAATTCTAGCTTTGTAGATAGTAACACTATCAGCGTCCGTCTTCCTCTTGAAGATCCATTTAATCTCAATGTCTCGCCGATCATTGGGCAAGTCAATCAAAGTCCATACTTTGTTTTCATACATGGATCTTATCTCAGATCTCATGGCCCCAAGCCATTTTGCGGAATCTGGGCTCACCATCGCTTCTTCATAGTTCGTAGGTTCGTCATGGTCTAGTAACATAACTTCCAGAACAGGATTACCATACCATTCTGGTGCGGATCTTACTCTGTAAGACCTACGAGGTTCTGTAGTAACTTAATCTGAAGTTTCATGATCATCATCATTAACTTCCTCACTAATTGGTGTAGTAGTCACAGGAACAGATTTCTGTGATGAACTAATTTCCAATAAGGGAGCAGGTACAGTTACCTCATCAAGTTCTACTTTCCTCCCACTCACTTCTTTCGAGAGAAACTTCTTCTCTAGAAAGGATCCATTCTTGGCAACGAATGTTTTGCCTTCGGATCTGTGATAGAAGGTGTACCCAACAGTTTCCTTTGGGTATTCTATGAAGACACACTTCTCCGATTTGGGTTCGAGCTTATCAAGTTGAAAACCTTTTTCATATAAGCATCGCAACTCCAAACTTTAAGAAACGACAGCTTAGGTTTACTTCTAAACCATAGTTCATACGGTGTCGTCTCAACGGATTTAGATGGTGCCCTATTAAACGTGAATGCAGCTGTCTCTAATGCATAACTCCAAAACGATAGTGGTAAACTGATAAGACATATCATAGATCGCACCATATCTAGTAAAGTATGATTACGACTTTCGGACACACCATTACATTGTGGTGTTCCAGGTGGCGTGAGTTTGTGAAACTATTCCACATTGTTTTAATTGAAGACCAAACTCGTAACTCAAATATTCATCTCCACGATCAGATCGCAGAAACTTTATTTTCTTGTTACGATGATTTTCCACTTCACTCTGAAATTCTTTGAACCTTTCAACTATTTCAGACTTATGTTTCATCAAGTAGATATACCCATATCTGCTCAAATCATTTTGTGAAGGTCAGAAAATAACGATACTTGCCACGAGCATCAACACTCATTGGATCGCATACATCGGTATGTATTATTTCCAATAAGTCAGTAGCTTGTTCCATTGTTCCGGAGAACGGAGTTTTAGTCATCTTGCCCGAAAGGCATGATTTGCAAGCATCAAATGATTCATAATCAAGTGATTCCAAAAATCCATCTTTATGGAGTTTCTTCATGCGCTTTACACCGATATGACCCAAACGGCAGTGCCACAAATAAGTTGCACTTATCATTATCAACTTTGCATCTTTTGGCATCAATATTATGAATATGTGTATCACTACGATCGAGATCCAACAAACTATTTTCATTGGGTGTATGACCATCAAAGGTTTTATTCATTTAAACAGAACAACAATTATTCTCTGATTTTAAATGAATAACCGTATTGCAATAAACATGATCAAATCATATTCATGCTCAACTCAAACGCCAAATAACATTTATTTAGGTTCAACACTAATCCCGAAAGTATAGGGAGTGTGCGATGATGATCATATCAATCTTGGAACCACTTCCAACACTCATCGTCACTTCCCCTTCAACCAGTCTCTGTTTATATAACTCCTGTTTCGACTTACTAATCTTAGCAACTGAACAAGTATCAAATACTCAGGGGCTACTATAAACACTAGTAAGGTACACATCAATAACCTGTATATCAAATATACCCTTGTTCACTTTGCCATCCTTCTTATCCACCAAATATTCAGGGTATTTCCGTTTCTAGTGACCATTTCCTTTGCAGTGTAAGTACTCAATTTCAGGCTTTGGTCCAGCTTTGGGCTTCTTCACGGGAGTGACAACTTGTTTGCCATTCTACTTGAAGTTTCCCTTTCTTTCCCTTTGCCCTTTTCTTGAAACTAGTGGTCTTGTCAATCATCAACACTTGATGCTCTTTCTTGATTTCTACCTTCGTCGATTTCAATATCACGAAGAGCTCGGGAATTGTTTTCGTCATCCCTTGCATACTATAGTTCATCATGAAGTTCTAGTAACTTAGTGATGGTGACTAGAGAATTCTGTCAATCACTATCTTATCTGGAAGATTAACTCCCACTTGATTCAAGTGATTGAAGTACCCATACAATCTGAGCACATGCTTACTAGTTGAGCGATTCTCCTCCATCTTTTAGCTATAGAACTTGTTGGAGACTTCATATCTCTCAACTCGGGTATTTACTTGAAATATTAACTTCAATTCCTGGAACATCTCATATGGTCCATGACGTTCAAAATGTCTTTGAAATCCCGATTCTAAGCCGTTAAGCATGGTGCACTAAACTATCAAGTAGTCTTCATATTGAGCTAGCCAAACGTTCATAACGTCTGCATCTGCTCCTGCAATAGGTTTGTCACCTAGCGGTGCATCAAGGACATAATTCTTCTGTGCAGCAATGAGGATAAACCTCAGATCACGGATCCAATCCGCATCATTGCTACTAACATCTTTCAACACAATTTTCTCTAGGAACATATCAAAATAAACATATGAAAGCAACAACGCAAGCTATTGATCTACAACATAATTTGCAAAATACTACCAGGTACTAAGTTCATGATAAATTTAAGTTCAATTAATCATATTACTTAAGAACTCCCACTTAGATAGACATTCCTCTAATCCTCTAAGTGATTACGTGATCCATATCAACTACACCATGTCCGATCATCACGTGAGATGGAGTAGTTTCAACGGTGAACATCAATATGTTGATCATATCTACTATATGATTCACGCTCGACCTTTCGGTCTCCGTGTTCCGAGGCCATATCTGTATATGCTAGGCTCGTCAAGTATGACCTGAGTATTCCGCGTGTGCAACTGTTTTGCACCCGTTGTATTTGAACGTAGAGCCTATCACACCCGATCATCACGTGGTGTCTCAGCACGAAGAACTTTCGCAACGGTGCATACTCAGGGAGAACACTTCTTGATTATTAGTGAGAGATCATCTTAAAATGCTACCGTCAATCAAAGCAAGATAAGATGCATAAAGGATAAACATCACATGCAATCAATATAAGTGATATGATATGGCCATCATCATCTTGTGCTTGTGATCTCCATCTTCGAAGCACCGTCGTGATCACCATCGTCACCGGCGCGACACCTTGATCTCCATCGTAGCATCGTTGTCGTTACGCCATCTATTGCTTCTACGACTATCGCTACCGCTTAGAGAAAGCAATTACAGGGCGTTTGCATTTCATACAATAAAGCGACAACCATATGGCTCCTGCCAGTTGCCGATAACTTCGGTTACAAAACATGATCATCTCATACAATAAAATATAGCATCACGTCTTGACCATATCACATCATAACATGCCCTGCAAAAACAAGTTAGATGTCCTCTACTTTGTTGTTGCAAATTTTACGTGGCTGCTACGGGCTTTAGCAAGAACCGTTCTTACCTACGCATAAAAACCACAACGATAGTTCGTCAAGTTGGTGCTGTTTTAACCTTTGCAAGGACCGGACGTAGCCACACTCGATTCAGCTAAAGTGAGAGAGACAGACACCCGTCAGCCACCTTTAAGCACGAGTGCTCGCAACGGTGAAACCAGTCTCGCGTAAGCGTACGCGTAATGTCGGTCCGGGCCGGTTCATCTCACAATACCGCCGAACCAAAGTATGACATGCTGGTAAGCAGTATGACTTGTATCGCCCACAACTCACTTGTGTTCTACTCGTACATATAACATCAACGCATAAAACCTGGCTCGGATGCCACTGTTGTGGAACGTAGTAATTTCAAAAAAATTCCTACGTACACGCAAGATCATGGTGATGGCATAGCAACGAGAGGAGAGAGTGTTGTCCACGTACCCTCGTAGACCGTAAGCGGAAGCGTTATGACAACGCGGTTGATGTAGTCGTACGTCTTCACGATCCGACCGATCCAAGTACCGAACGTACGGCACCTCCGAGTTCAGCACACGTTCAGCTCGATGACGATCCCCGGGCTCCGATCCAGCAAAGCTTCGGGGATGAGTTCCGTCAGCACGACGGCATGGTGACGATGATTATGCTTTACCGGCGCAGGGCTTCGCCTAAACACCGCGACGATATTACCAAGGTGGAATATGGTGGAGGGGGGCACCGCACACGGCTAAGGAACGATCCGTAGATCAACTTGTGTGTCTATGGGGTGCCCCCCCGCCCCCGTATATAAAGGAGCAAGGGGGGAGGCCGGCCGGCCCTTAGGGCGCGCCAAGGAGGGGGAAGTCCTCCTCCTAGTGGGAGTAGGACTCCCCTTTCCTAGTCCAACTAGGAAGGAGGAAGGGGGAAGGAAAGAGAGGGAGAGGAAGAGGGAAA
This sequence comes from Triticum aestivum, assembly GCF_018294505.1. Classification (NCBI taxonomy): domain Eukaryota; kingdom Viridiplantae; phylum Streptophyta; class Magnoliopsida; order Poales; family Poaceae; genus Triticum; species Triticum aestivum. The sequence continues at coordinate 427,213,338 of NC_057801.1, read as the reverse complement.
GAGGGGCCGCGCCCCCCTCCCCTAGTCCAATTCGGACTCCCCATGGGAGGGGGCATGCCACCTCCTGGGCTGCTGCCCTCTCTCTCCCCTCAGGCCCACTAAGGCCCAATACTTCCCCGGGGGGTTCCGGTAACTCCTCCGGCACTCCGGTTTTCTCCGAAATCATCCGGAACACTTCCGGTGTCCGAATATAGTCGTCCAATATATCAATCTTTATGTCTCGACCATTTCGAGACTCCTCGTCATGTCCGTGATCACATCCGGGACTCCGAACAAACTTCGGTACATCAAAACTTATAAACTCATAATAAAACTGTCATCGAAACGTTAAGCGTGCGGACCCTACGGGTTCGAGAACTATGTAGACATGACCTAGAACTATTCTCGGTCAATAACCAATAGCGGAACCTGGATGCCCATATTGGTTCCTACATATTCTACGAAGATCTTTATCGGTCAAACCGCATAACAACATACGTTGTTCCCTTTGTCATCGGTATGTTACTTGCCCGAGATTTGATCGTCGGTATCCAATACCTAGTTCAATCTCGTTACCGGCAAGTCTTTTTACTCGTTCCGTAATGCATCATCCCGTAACCAACTCATTTGGTCACATTGCTTGCAAGGCTTATAATGATGTGCATTACCGAGAGGGCTCAGAGATACCTCTCCGACAATCGGAGTGACAAAACCTAATCTCAAAATATGCCAACTCAACATGTACCTTCGGAGACACCTGTAGTACTCCTTTATAATCACCCAGTTACGTTGTGACGTTTGGTAGTACCCAAAGTGTTCCTCCGGTAAACGGGAGTTGCATAATTCTCATAGTTACAGGAACATGTATAAGTCATGAAGAAAGCAATAGCAATATACTAAATGATCAAGTGCTAGGCTAACGGAATGGGTCATGTCAATCACATCATTCTCCTAATGATGTGATCCCGTTAATCAAATGACAACACATGTCTATGGTTAGGAAACATAACCATCTTTGATTAATGAGCTAGTCAAGTAGAGGCATACTAGTGACTATATGTTTGTCTATGTATTCACACATGTATCATGTTTCCGGTTAATACAATTCTAGCATGAATAATAAACATTTATCATGAAATAAGGAAATAAATAATAACTTTATTATTGCCTCTAGGGCATATTTCCTTCACAGAAGACATTGCGTCTGGAGAGGTAAAGAGTCAGAGGCGAAGAACCCACCACTGGCAGCTTGGGATCTGATATGTAGGCCCAAGGATAAAGGTGGCCTAGGTACTTTAAATCTTTCCACTCAAAACACTTGTCCGTTGCTAAAAACGGTGCACAAATTCATCAATCATGATAACATTCCTTGGGTGAATCTTGCCTGGGAGGCTTATTATCAAAATGGCACACATAGTACCAATTTGCATAGTAGCTCTTTCTGGTGGAGAGATTATCCCAAACTACTGCCAATTTATAAAGATCATGCAACTTGCATTCTTCGGAATGGGACCTCGATGGAGTTTTGGACGAAAAAATGGAGGGATATACCTCTCATGTAGCAATGGCCACACTTATATACGTTTACCGGACATCAACGGATCTTTTTGTCCAGCATGTGGCATTTGGAGGACCTATCAGATCATTTTCATCTTCCTTTATCGGAGGAAGCATATCTTCAATTTCAGGATATGGAAGAATTTCTACAGAACTTGATCATCACAGATGAGTCTGACATTTGGCAAATGCCATTTAGCTCCTTACTCTATAAAGTTTCTCAGGTCTATAAACAACTGACCAACTTCCCCACAACAATGCCTGACATAAAATGGACTTGGGCAACATGTTGTCAACTCAAGCACAAAAAGTTCTTCTAGTTATTAATCAACAACAGGTTGAACTCTAGAGCCATGTTACTAAGGAAAGGCTTCTTTATCCAGTATTACAATTGTGTCATGTGCAATTCGGCTGCTTTGGAAACAAGAGATCACCTCTTTTTCCACTGCCTTTTTGCTCAACACTGTTGGACTTACATATATCCTACCTGGACACCTAATTTCATGGGCATTCAAGAGGAATTACGTGCTCTTAAGCAGCTCCTTCAAGTGCCTTTTGCTTTGGAAATAATCATCCTCGTATCATGGGCCATCTGGACAACGAGGAATAACTATATTTTCAAATCAATGCCTCCAAGCCTGTACACTTGTAGGAGAAAGCTAAAGGAAGAACTTAAATGGGTTGTTTACACGGCCAAAAGGGAGGACTATGCAGGGTTTGCAGACCGGATCAAGGCATTCAGATAATAACCTTGGGTTTGGTTAATTGCTGTTGTATTTTTCTCTGCTTTATTTTCCTTTTGCTGTACAGTTCTTTTCCTTAGGCTGGTTTGAGTTTTGTATAGCTTTCTTTTTCTTTTTGGACCCGTTTGGGACCTCATTCTTTGTTCTATTTATTTTGAAAATCAATAAAAATACGCAGCAAAGTCCTACTATTTCCCTAAAAGGAAAATGTCGATGTGCCTACCTTGTCAGCATATGGTGACTTTCGCTATAAGGTCTTTCGTACGGGCCCTGCTAATTTTCATCTTGAGTACTAACAACGACATACCCTCTACTCTTTTGTTGTTTCCACGGCAATAACAGTTCTGATCATTACGAACCAAGCCATGGTTGGTAGCTAAGATGCGTCGTTCTATCCCAACGAGAGATCAAACCCTTCGTCCGACATTCTGTTTGTCTCGTTTTAGCGGACTTTTAAGCGAATTACTTCAATGGTAGGTGACATTAATTCCCGTCAACAGCATGACACATCTTGAAACTCCACGGCAGTATGTCGTTTCGTGGTGGAGTGTATGTGTATGCATCATAATTGTAAGATATATAGTGGCCTGTCATCGACAAGGTCAAGCCGGCTCCGGTAGGGGGGAGGCGACAGCGGTGCGTCGACGGCTCGTCTCAGGGGTGTACTCAAGTTGAGCTCCCTGGGTGCACATGACACCGAGTGCAAGATGTTTTCTTTGTAAGTTTCATATAAAATATAGTGTGTGATACCCCATATTTAAATGGAAAATATGAGTGATCATATGCTAGGACACCTGGTCATTTTCTCTCTAGGTCACACTGCTCGTTCTCGCGGCGGCAATGGTCGTTCAGTGGTTCATGGACCTCGATGCAATTTTTATTATGTTTGAGGTGCTTTCTACTTTCTTTGAATTTTTATAATAGAGTTGACCTTTTTCGCAATTTTTTTTAGTGTTTCGCATGGTTAAAAAAGAGAAAGATATATAGTGTTTCTCCAAATGAAAATTTGACCGTTGCTGGAGAAACTTCAGTCATCTGATACAACCGACTTCCATCTAAAGTCAATACACACAAGCAGGCCTTTTACACGTAGTTGAGTCTTGAGTGCGTTAGTTAGTCTTAGAATCCACCAGTATGCTGTACATGCAGATCAACTGATTTTGTAATATGTACTGTAGATCAGTGAAGCCTCTTGAGCCTGACCTGCGCGCCGTGCTCAGGCTGCAGAAGGCCAACGGTGAAGGGCGCGTGTGTGTAGGACGGCGAGAGGTCGAAGGAGAAGCGCTGCAGGATCATGGCGAGCCCCATTTTAGCCTCGAGCAGCGCGAAGCTCTGGCCGACACAGATCCGCGGGCCCCAGCCGAACGGGAAGAAGGCCGGCGCGTCGACGGACGCCTTGGCGACCCCCTCGGAGAACCTCTCCGGCCTGAACTCATGGGCGTCCGCGCCCCAAACCTCCTTGTCGTGGTGGACGCTCAACAACGGCAGCATAAGCACCACGCCCGCCGGGTACCTGACGCCGCCGAGCTCCGTCGGCTTGTATGTCCTGCGCTGGAGCGCCGTCAGTGGCGTGTATAGCCGCAGCACCTCGTAGAGCACCATGGTCACAATTCTCATGCGACTTAACCCGTCGTAATCCGGCGTGCGGTCGCCGAAGACATGCAGGGCCTCCTCCCTGGCACGGTCCTGCCACTCCGGGTGCATGCAGAGGACGATCATCGTCCATGTGAGCAGCACCGACGTGGTCTCCATGCCGGCGAAGTAGAATAGCTTGCACTCTCCGATTACGTCGTCGGTTGTGATGCCGGCCTTGGAATTGCCGCCCGCCCTGGTGTGTGCCATGTTGGACTCCAGCAGCAGCCCGAGAAGATCGTCGCTCGTGGCTTGGCCGGCCCTCAAGGCGTTCTCCCTTTTCGCGATGATGCCCTTGAGGATCCTCTCGATCTCGGCAGCGATCTGTCTCATCCTTCGGTTGGCTTTTGTTGGGAAGAACCTGGACATACACCAATGTATCAGGACAGAGTCTGCAGCGCAGTGCCGTAGGAGAAACTCAAATTTGCACCATTGATCGATGTAGGTGTAAAAGGAGACTAATCAGAGACAGAGAACTCACAGATAACCAGGGATATGTATCTTGTTCATGGCGAGCACGGCGAGCTCGATCTGCTCCCCCTGAAGCTGGAAAATCCTCCGGCCCTCGAGGTAGCTGCTGCCGAAGGCGGCGCGAGAGATGACATCCCCTGTCAGGTTCTGCATGTCGGGCCACACATCTACCTCGCATGCCGCATCACCTGCGGCTAGGCCTTCCCACCTGTGCACCAGGTCCGTGCAACATGCAGCGAAAGCTGGCAGCATGCGCTGAAAATTGGACACCAATTTTGTCACTCCCTGGAGCCAAACCTATGCCAGTCTGCCATGTCAATCACCGAACAAAAATAAATAAGTAAATCACCTTGAGCTTCTCGAGATGGAAGGCAGGGTTGATGATCCTCCTGTGCTTGGCCCATTTCTCGCCCTCGTGGCTACCAATGCCATTGTGCAACATCCTCTGAAGTCGGCCCAACTTGAGCTTCTCAAAGTCGCCGGACTTGTTGGACAGTACTTCTCGCACCAGTGCGGGCTTGGTAATGGTCACTCTAGGTGATGGTCCAAACCAAGTGATAGACATTTTACCTGAAATGAAATGATTTTAGACAATCACGAGGTAGCTTGTATCGGCAGTTCTTTTTTTTTTCTTCTACATTTTCATTTTCAGTTAGCCCATTTACCTAAGTGGGGTACGGTTTGTCTAGTTTGCTAGAACATCATTAGATTTCGTGGATAGAAAAATGAAGCCCGATGCACCCACTAAAATAAGAAGGGTGGGATCTAGAGTCTAGTCATGATCACATTAGTGTGGGTACCTTTCGAACTGGACTATTGAGTTGGTGTTTTCCTCTTTGGAATGATGATGTCTACTAGCTAGCGTACGCAGTAGGAATATGGCCTTGGATGCAATCATGCAGCATGGGATTTTCTTGTTGATACTCTATTTTACAAATGTTCCTATAGCTAAGATACCTTGAGTGTCTGTAAATCTGGTTGCTCTAATCTGCTATGAAACTACAATTAATGAAGTTGAATTGAACTTCAAAATAGCATGACAAAAAGCCGCGCAAAAGGAAATTAGCATGAGAAAAATAGCCAATAGCGGTGTATACAAAGAAAAAATAACTCCGGCCGGTAGTCAACCAAAAAAATAAATGATGAAAACTGAAAACTGAATCTGCTCTTGGAAACATGTTCCCGGACGACCGTGTGACGAGAGCAACGAAGTTTCCAAGGCAAACCAATGCAGCCGACTCCAAGGTCAAGGGACAGACCAGTACGAAGAAAACAAGAGAAGTACTAGGAGACGTACCGTGCTCCTTCATGGTCTGGTGGAACAGCGGCATGGCACGGGGCACGACGTCGTGGCAGCCCAGCGGCATGGACCGGGACCTCGCCTCCTCGTCGAGCCTCTCGGCCAGCGGCGCGTCACCGGCCACGGAGCGGTACGGCGTGCCGCGGAGGCCCTGCGACCGCAGCGCGCGGTCCAGGCGCCGGGGCCTCCACCACGCCCACTCCAGCGCCCGCACGGCGCACCAGGCGATGGCCGCGCCCGCGACCACGTACAGCAGCTCCCGTGGAAAAGAAGCCGGCGATCCCATCACGCTCGTCGCCGCGGAACAGGCCGGAGCAGGCAGCACAAGGGGAATGGGGTTGATTGATGCTTTGCTCTCTTGCGGTGATCAAGTGGGTGGGGGCGTAGGATACGATCGAGTGGTGTGGTGATCACCTCCCATTCCACCGCTATATATAAAAGATGGTGGAGGCCTTTTTTTGCACCGCATGCTTTTGTGCCATTATAGTGCACATTTTTGGCGCCCAGCCCCAGGGCTGTTTCCTTGATGGTTCTACAGTCCGGGGAAGTGGTCTTTTCTTTTAATCCCTGTGAAATGAGAAGATCCGTGTGGGAAAAAAAGGGAGCAAAGTTGGACGACGAAAAGCGAGCGTAGGGACGCGGCACGGCACCAACCTGGTCTACAATTAGGTGGCTGGCTGGCTGGCTGCATGGGCCGCTCGTCGCCTCAATCTGTCTGGGTTTGCACTCGATCGACAGCGTGTTTCTTTCGGAAAGAGCTGACTATCTGCTTTCTCCTTCCCATTTGAAGCAGCTAGCGTCTTCGTACACACAGGTCATAAAGGTGCAGCGCCGCACGTAGAGTGGTCATGCCGTGCACCGAAAGCGCCTGCACAAGCTCTCCCTGGCTGGCTTTTAAAAACCAGATAGCGCCCCAAAACTCCGGTTGGAAACCAAAAAAGGCAAGGAAAATATGTCTGGACGACATACCGCTGCAAATTAGAAATTACATGTGTAACGCATGGCCAGGGACATGCATGACCATATACCTAATCCTAACCCTATCGTGCGTTTTGTGGAATTCGTCCGTCTTTTTGGTGCACATTTGCATGACGGCACCTCTTGCGTTTGCTGGCATGGGAGCACGCGCTGGGGCGGGACGGGACGACCGGAGCACAAAAGGCCGGCCATGTCATCTCTAATAGCTAGTCTTCCGTTTACGCTGATCGATCGTCGTACGTACGTACGTGTTTGCTCATCTAGGAAAGATCAAGTGAATGCAGATCTGTGCATGGGACGACCGGACTGCGTGTTAATAGACGACGATTAGTCTTTGGGAGACATGTGTTGGTAGAAGAACACGTGCCATGGCGCTCTAGTCCAACGCCACGTACCTGCTGCATGGCCCGGTTCCAGCGTTGAATTACGTTTGCGACTTGCAAAATAAGTTGAGACAACTTCGGTTACGGTTGGTGTTTTCCTTATCTGGAACTCATATTCCACGAGCGGTCACGTTGAACGCCAAACATGCGTCTTCAGTGTTCCCAGCTTGCGGTCAACTGCGTGAACTTTTGATTTTGACATCCCAACAATTTTGACATGTCAAGCATCATATGGCGGTGGACAAAGTCAAGCATCTTACTAAATGTCAAGCATCATACTACATGTCAAAATTGTTTTTTAGTATGATGCTTGACTTTGTCCACCGCCATACTTCATCCCACAATAGTCTCTTCTTCTCTTCCAGCTCCACAATGGTCACATCGGAACATCTAGCTACCAACGCGCCATGGTTTTTCCACCTGGAAACCGCCCACGAATCCAGGAACCTCTCCCCGAGCGAGCATGATCTCAAGACGGGACTTAAGAGAAGGATGATTAGCTACCAATGGTCGTTTCTCATCGAGATGCTGAGGAAATTGGGCTTTGGTGAAAGGTGGCTGTCATGGATTTGTGGACGACTTGGGAGTACTTCCACGAGGATATTGGTCAACGGAGTGCCATGGAGAACTATTTTCAACTGCAAAGGGCTACGCCAAGGTGATCCGCTATCACCAATTCTATTCATAGTGATTATGGAGCCTCTGCAAAAGATGTTCGAGCTTGCTACAACATGAGGTCTCCTTTCTCCCCTAGCAAGAAGGTGAATGAAGCTCAGGGTGTCTATGTTTGCAGACGATGTAATGATTTTCATTAAGCCACGGGATATTGAGCTGAGAACTTGCTCAAGAATTTTTGGAGCTTTTTGGAGAAGCTTTAGGACTAAGTTAACTTATTAAAGAGCGCGGCCATGCCCATCCGATGCTCGATAGATGACATGGTGGCGGTTAGTGAAATCCTGGGATGCGAATTTGGGGCTGTGGCACGATGTTTTTCATGCGAATTGGAAGGAGGCGATGTAGTTCGAATGAGTGGTTGTGGTGCGACACATTTTAGCGTGTAAATAGATCAGGGCCACATGGGGTGTTAAATGGGGTTAAATTGGTCATCAACCAAGCCCGTTTATGTTAGGAGATGTGGGTCCAACTTAATTGGTCCTCAATCCCGAGCCCTGCCACCCCTGTCCGCCCCCACTGCCACTCTGCCCCCCACCCCCACCCCACTTCTTCTCTGGCGGCGGCGGAGCCCTCGTTCTCACCGGGCGCCCGTTCCCTTCGTCCTCAGAAAATGGTGAGTGAATTCGAACCCTAGTCCCGTTCCTCTCTCAGACCCGTAGATCTCAGCTTGTTTCCTCTGTTTTCGCTTGTTGAATCGATAGGTTGTGAGGGGAGCCCGTGGGCATACTGAGATGGAGCCGCAAGATTCAACTTCGAATAGGTAATGCGCCTCTCTCTGATCCAATTTCGTCTACTCTTTCTCATGGGCTCACATTGTCCGCCACTGATAGAGGGGATGCTGCCGCTCGGACGTTCGAATTGACGGTCAATTTGTTTCCATCAAAGGCAAAATTAGTTGATGGTAGAATACAGAACATTGAGAGAGACAGAATTGTTAAATGAGAGGTTGAGTTTACAGAGATTGATCCACAAGTTCTACAGAACATGGGAGAGAAGGCAATGAAGAAATGGGTGGAAAAAATTGGGGAGAATATTGTTTGGGGTCCAGAGCAAGAAGTATCACTGCTGCGGTTTGATGATTGGAAAGAAGAGTATGTGAGAATAGAAGATGGTGAACAGATTGTTGAAGAAATCGATCAGCAAAATGGCTGGACAAGCAAACGGGCTAATTTTTTTGCTGAGCTCGTTGATCTGAATATTTTTTTGAAGGTTGGATATGTGTCATCACACTTGGCTGCGCAGATGGTAGATGATGATTGGGCTTCACAGAGGCCATTGATTCCCATGTGTACTGAACTTACAGTAATAGCCGAAGAGGGACAGGTGACTGGAACTGAAACTGCAGCTACTATTGATTGGAATGTAGTTGAATTAGATGAGCCTACTGATTTTGTCATTGCACCAATGAGATGGCCAAACTTTTTGGCATTCCAGTCGATAACAAAGATAAGCAGGAGAGGGGCGAATCTAGTTTGCCTGCTAATGCTGATGAAGATGTAGATGGACAGTTGATGGAACAAGCTGCAGATGAAGTAGATGATGCACATGATGATGAGCTGGTGCATGTGTATGATAAAGAAAACCCTGTCATTGAAGTAGGCAAGTTGTTCCCAAGCATGAAGGAGTTTAGGATGTGTTTCAAGACTTATGCAGTGAAACATGAGTTTGATGCCAAGACTGTTTGGACTGATAGAAAGAAGTTTTATGCGAGGTGTAGAGGATTTGATGGTAGTGTCAAGCCTTGCAAGTGGTACATATCTGCTAGACTGCAACCTGATGGAAGTACTGTCAGGGTTAACCAATTCCCCAATGAACATACTTGTATTACAAGTTCACAGAGAGTATCAACCATGACATCACAACTTTGGGTTGCAGAAAAGATCACCCTAATTTTAGCCAAAACACCAAACACTACTGCCAAGAAACTTAAAGTAGACTTGAAAAAGATGTACCCCATTAAACAGAAATATACCACAGTGTGGAAAGCAAAACAAAGGGCAATGAAAAATTCATATGGTGATTGGGCAAATACATTTAGGATGCTTTACAACTTCAAAGCAGAGGTGGAAAAGAGGTCATCTGGTAGTGTTGTGGAGATAGATACTGAGGTATCAGCCGAAGGTGAAGTCAAGTTCTCCAAGTTTTTTATGGCTTTGAAGCCTTGCATCGATGGCTTCAAAGCAGGGTGCCGTCCATATTTGAGCATAGACTCATTATTTTTGACAGGCAAGTGGAATGGTCAGTTGGCAGCATGCAATGCTCTAGATGGACACAACTAGATGTTTCCTATTGCTGTTGGCTTGTTTCAGTCAGAAACAGAGGCTTCATAGACATGGTTCATGATCCAGCTGAAAAGATGCATAGGGCCAGTGTCACCTTTGGCTATACACACAGATGCATGTAAGGGGCTGGAAATTCAGTGAAAAATGTTTTCCCACATGCTGAGCAGAGGGAGTGCTTCGGTCATTTGTGGATGAATTTGATCAAAAAATGTAGAGGAGAAGAATTTGGGCGCATGTGGCTAGCAGCAAGATCTTATACTAGACGGACACACAAATATCATGTTTATAAGATAATGACAGCATGCGATGAGTTTGGTCCATGGCTGAACACCTACCATTCTTTGTTATGGTACATGTCAGGATTCAACACTGCCATCAAGTGTGACCACATCAACAACAATTTGGTAGAGAGTTTCAACAACAAGGTGAAGAAGTTAAAAGATTTGCCTGTGCATGACATGGTTGAACAAATCAGGATCATGCTCATGTGGTTGTGGGAATTGAGAAGAAGGATAGGTGATTGTCTGCAAGGTGATAAGCTTCCAGTACTGGTACAACAGGTGGTCAATAGGAGCAGAAGTGTTTCACATTTGTTTGTTGAAAAATCTTCACCTTGGGGTGCTGAAGTTAGAGATAACAAAACTGGAAGGAGACATGTTGTTAACACTGAATTGCATGATTGCACTTGCCTCGAGTGGCAACACACTGGTAAGCCATGTGAGCATGCCATTCTTTTCTTAGCATCCCAACCGAAGATAAACATGCACCCATATTTGCATGAATATTATTCGGTAGCAAAATTCAAAGTTGCATATGCTACTCCAATTCCAGCACTTACAGATCAGTCTCAGTGGCCTGAAGTGGAGATTGAATTTTCCATGTGTCCTCCCTTGACGAAAATAAAGGCTGACAGGCCTAAACAGAGTAGATTCAAGGCATGGTTTGAGAAAGGTGGGGGTAGTAAAAAGGGAAAGAAAGATGGAAAGCCAAAAAGGGCCCAAAAAGGCAACAAAAACATATGCAAGTTGTGCCAGGAACTTGAGCACAGAGTGGGATCTGCCAAATGCCGTTACACTCCTGATAAGCCAAAGTATGTTCTTATTTATTTGTCTGTGTTTTGATTTGGTGTTTTTTTCCAATTACTATATCTATAACATTTTCCCAATGGCCAGGAGGAAGCTCGCAAGTCAACCCCTTGTTGTTGAACAGTGTTGGCCAACAAAAAAAGCAAGAGTCAATGGCTGTAGAAAGAAGAGAAGTGTGCCTGAGCCTGAGCAGACTGAAGAAAATCCTGCTGCAGTCAACATTCAGACTGAAGAAACTGATGTCGAGGTGCACACCGAAGAAACTGAAATTGCAGTCAACATTCAGACTGAAGAAACTGCTCTCGAGGTTGAAACTGAACCTGAGCGTGTCGAGGTTCAGACTGAAGAAACTCATGTTGAGGTACACATCAAAGAAACTGAAACTGCTGTCAACATTCAGACTAAAGACACTAATCTCGAGGGTGTTGGCGAGGTGTTGAAAAGACTGGTGAAGAAAACCAAGATGATCAGTGAACTTGTTGTGTAGTAGAACCAAAAACAAGAAGTGCTAAGGCGAAGAAGGGAACACGAGGTGGTAGGAAGGGGCCCAATAGGAAGAGGTGGAACAGAGAACTGTTTGAAAATTTGTGTCATGTAATAATATTTGTAACTTGGTGCGTACTGGTAGTCACTATGTATCCCCGTATTTCTATTTGAACTTGTTTGTTGGTCATTGTTATAAATTCAAATTTTGGCTCAAATTTGAATTAGGGATGGGGTATTGATGTTTTAATGCTATCTAAAGTACCTCAACTGAAATATGTTTGCTTGCTGATCAATCCGAGCCCTTTTGATAAGTTGAACTCATAGTCATGAAATGTGTGTTTCAAATGACCACCAAAGGTAGGGTAAACGACCTCATATTGAAGCAAGTTTTTTGGCACCTTGTCTAAACCAGCCAAATAATTTTTTCTACATATCTATTCCACCTATATAGTGCAAATCTAAAGTCTCACTATTTATTGAATTAATTTTCTATTATTTTATTTTCTTTTTAAAAAACAAGGTTTAATAGAAAATTATATATAAAACAAGTTTAAAGCATGAAAATGAGAAAGTAAGTTAAGATCTTTCTTAGTAAATCCAAAATGAAGTTTTGGTGAGGTTTTCACAATTTTCATTTTCAAAACCCCACCTACTCTCAGGTGCCCACTACTCTCTCCCTTGAACTCCATACTACATTGTTCGAGGAATGAAAGTTTAGTGAAGGTTTTTTCGTAAAAATGTATGTAAACCATATTTATATATTTTTCTCGTTACTATACGACATAATAAGACTATGTGCGCAAGTTTCATATTTTTTGATTTTTTTCGAATTAGTTATGCTCAACCCTAATCACTCAAAACCCCTCAAAACCTCTCAAAATCCCTCAAAATCCCGCACACTACCGGGTCGTCGATCGTTGTGCATGGACAATTGAGATCAGGCGCTAGGGTTAGCTACAGTGTCCTTCGATCCGCATGAGACGCACTGATTGGTTGAATCAGTGGGGTTTGGATCAGCCTCTCTCGTTGGGGCATCAGGACCGTTCATTTGAATCCAACGGCACGAGTTGACGCGGTGCATGGACCAAGCCTACGCAGTGCCCTTTCCATTGTTGCCGACGCCCGTTGCAGCATGCATGCCCGCCCGCAGCACTGCGCCCGTGCGTTGCATGCATGCCCTCGATGTAGCCGTGCTCCGCCACCCCTCTCGACGCAGTAAGCTGTCACATGCCTACCATTAGCACCGATGCAGCATCGCATCAAAGCATGCACCCGGCCACAATGCAGCACACAGACCCCGATGAAGAGACAACCAAAAAGTCAACGGTGCATGGCTTGCGGTGCATGGCGTGCTCCTCTTTACAAGATGGGTATCGATGCGGTTCAAACGGGCGCCCAGTTCAAACGGCGTGCTGCTCGTTACAAGGGGCGATGGGCAAATTAAGGCATCCATTATTGCCACGTCTCCCATCGACCGAATGTTGCACTCTAGCTAGGCCTATCAAGCAGGCTACATTGCCATGCATGCATGCATGGGCGGCACACGCAGAGAACCTGGGGCAGGCGTGTCCCCTTGACCCACGACGGCACGGGCACAGACGCGTGCGTGAGCCCGTCCCCCTTGACCCGCGATCGGTGGCACAGAAGCGTCGCAGCCCGTTCCCATGCTCATGTACACACTTTGATGGGGCGCCACCAAACGCCGCCCGCCCATTAATTCTACCCGGTGAAACCACTCGAAGAAATCAAAAACCACGTCGCACTTGGGCTATTTAAGCCAGGCACTATCATCTTCCTCTCCCTCCTCATCCATACCCATCCTCTGCCCTCCTTCTTCCTTCTTCTCCATCAAACTCGATCGAGCCCTCGACCCACCATGCAATACAATGCCCCCACCTACCGCTTCCCCCCAACCGTGCCGGAAAGGCTCTACCCGGCCGGAGTCTATGTAGAGAGAACCCTTAGGATGTGGGAGATCTCAAGGTGGAGGGGCACAAGGGAGTTAATGGAGTTCTTTCTTGCGGTCGGCTTTCGCCACCTCCCCCGCGGCTCTCCAAGGATGTACCATCTTGAGGAGGTCAACCACAATGGCGTTGTGGTTGGGCTCATCGCTACGTTCACTAATCCCTTCGATGCTTTCCACCTCCTCGGGCGAGTGTATTGGGTTGGTTGTGAGTTCATAGCTTTCACCACCCATAACATCTTCACCGACTTCAACAATGTCTTCCCCAACAACGGCTTTATGCACACGCTCCCGTACCCCATCAACAACGGGGAGGAGTGAAGGGCGCCCGGAGGAGCGAGGTGGCGTTCACCCGGAGGAGGAGAAGAAGAGATCGCGTTTGGTGCCCCCAGATCTATCTAGCTTGCTATATATCTATTGTATTAGTATTTTAAGTTGTAATCATTATGCTACTATTATTAAGTTGTATTAGTATTTTAAGTTGTAAGGCTATCGTAGAGTTGTAAGGCTATCGTGGAACTATGGGTTGCAATAGTTATGCTTCTATATAATTGTTATGCTACTACATATATTGTGTGTTTCGTGCTACTATATATATTTGTAGATTGCTATGGGTTGTTCTTGCTATTATTTGTGTATTGCTATGGGTTGGCCCGGGTTGCTACTCCCCAATCACCACACACACCATCTTCAAAATATTGGCCAAATAATGGGTCATGACCCAAACCATAGAAATGCAACTAGGAGCCCCATGCAAACCCACTATGGACATGCAACTAGGAAATGCAAACTAATTTACTTCATGCAAGCATGAAACTCTTTTAGTTCATGGAACCTTAGACATCCATAAAAACAAGTAACATTTAGTTTTAGTGCATCAAAAAATGATCCATCACAAAATTTAGTGCAAGAAAAAGGCCAAAGTAAAAACAAGTAACATTTTATTTGACGAAGTTAGAGGTGGGCTGGTGCCCCTACGCGAGTGGGCTGGTGCCCTTACGCGGGTGGGCTGGTCTCTATTTGGGCATGGTTATTTTCTTAAGGCCCATTTTCTTACGACCCAACATCTATTCGGCAGCCCAGTTTTGTTTTTTTGTTAGAAACTGAATTTTGGTGTGTACTCTGTTAACTGAAGAACAAACACAGAGGAAACAGAGCATGAACACTCAATAATTTCTGTTCCAAATTGCTGCTTCAATTCAGATACATAACTCGGCATGGCGCACAGATCACATCCTCTACCCTGACAGGCCTAAATGTCCATTCTAATGACAGATGAACAACAAATAAAACAAAAACAGAGCAATGATACAACAATAGAACCCCCTACCATGATATTTGCTTGCTTCTACAAATCGACCATCTGCATTAGATGTTTCTTGATCTTCTTCAGTTCCACGGTCAGTTCGGACTCTGCATGCAGTTCAGCATTGCGCGCATACATCGCCATCGGCACGACTCTGCCCGCCCCTCCGCCCGAGCTCCCCATATTCTCCACAGCAACCAGCGGCACCCCGCCCAAATTGAGCTCCCAGGTTGCGGCCACGCTCGAATCAACGTATCCCTCAAACTGAATCCTATCAACATATTCATCAATCCACTCGAAATGGTAACATTTCTTCAGGATCTGAAAACAACAACATGAACCCCCAATCCCAAATTCAAGGAGAAAAAACAAAAATCAGAGCAAAAGACAGCGAAAGAACGGGCTTAGAACTGAGATCTAACGTTGCCATCCCTTCCTGCCATTGGTTTGCTTAAGAATTTCACAAATTCCCGCCCAAGATTGCCATTGTCATCCCTCTTAGTGACCAACCGTTTAAGAGGGTCTGGACGTGGGCAGTCAGGGAACCTTGTGATCAGCACTGGTCCATACTGTCACCATTTTGAGTGCGTGGCGGAGGGGCGGCGGAGGAGGTGGACATTTGCGCTAGGTCGCCGGAGAAGAGAAAGATTGGGGAAATGGGATGAATGGGTGGCGGCGGGCGGACGGGCACGGGCGCTCGTCTCTTCTAGCTGCGAGGAGGTGGGTCCCGCGAGTAAACAAGTGGTGGGTCCCGTGCTTACGTGGATAAGTGGTGGGTCCAGCCCCCAACAGCTAACGAGGGCATCAATTGAGTTTAACAGCCATCTCGCGCGTGGGCTATTTACCTGCTCAAAATTGTCGCACCACAGCCATTCACTCGAACAACGTCGCACCCTTGACAATTCATCTCAAATGTGTCGCACAGGAGCTATAAGCCCGCGAATTTTCCATCCCCTACCGCCCTCCCCTTCTGCGCTGGCGGCCACCTCGCAACGCCGGCCACCGCTCCGGTGCCGACGTCCACCTCCCCCTCCCCATGGCATCTAGGGTCTCCCTCTCGACCTCGTCCTCCTTGTCGGGGTTGACCTCCCCGCCTCGTGGTCCGGCCCTTCGTTCCTCCATCGTCATCCCAGGGGTGCTCGGCACGGTGTTCGGCTCGATCCTCCAGGGGGATGCCGTCGGGGGCTCTCGCCCCTAACCGTCGAGGCAGGATGGCTCGACGTGGATAACCAAGACCAACCGCCGCCCTCGAAGTCCCATCTCGCCCCCACCCCCCTGCGGTGCGCCGGCGGCTTTCGCCAACCTTGCCGATCTCACGGCCGCCGCGGACCCGCATCCCGGCCGCCCTCCATGGATGCTGCTACAACTGCGGGGATGACAGGCACATCTCGCGGGACTGCACCAACGAGACCCTCTGCGTCCGTTGCAGGTGCACTGACCACATCGTCCGAGAATGCACGCAGCGGCGGAGCTCTTCGCAAGTGGATGCCCCTGGGTGCGGCCGGATGGCGCACCCTACTCGTGTCGCTGCGCCCTCGCGTCTACCTTCCTTCCCCTCGCCTACGCCCATGGTTCTTCCCTCCTTTGTCCGGCCCACCGCCGCCGAACGCCCTCAGGGTGCTGCAGTCGTGGACTCCTGCGGTGCTGTCCGCCGGCCCGTCGTCTGCGCCCACGATCCTTCCCCCTCCCCCGGCCGGCTCGCCACCTCCTGGGGCCCTTAGGATGGGGCGGCCTTGGGCCGAAGTGGTCTGTGCCAGCTCTGTGGACTCCATTGCTAGCCCGGGCTTCTCGATCCCCTTCGAATCGGAGGCCGGGCGGGTTGCCATTGAGGAGGTGCATCGATAGGCTGTGGATGATGTAAATGCTGTTTCATGGAGCGGGCGGAGGATCTCTAACATTTGAAGGCTGAGCTATCGCTGGCGGTCGTGGTCACCATCAACAGCACTAGGCCAGACGTCATTCTGGAGGCCGTTGCGGCGACGCTGCATGTGGAGTTCTGTGTTGGTCCAGTGGACATGTCGATCAGAGCTTTCTACCCGGAAGATTTCATGGTTCTCTGTAGGGAGGCGGGCCTGCGCGACAGGATGGTCCGCCAGGGTGGCCTATCTCCGTCTTCCATGGCGGGTTCTCCCTATCTCTGCGGGCATGGCTGTGGCAAGCGCAGGCCACTGCCGCGTCATTGCCATTCCTTGTGCCTTTGGAGCTCAAGGGTGTGCCGATGCATGATACGTCTCCAACGTATCTGTAATTTTTGATTGTTCCATGCTGTTATATTATCATTCTTAGATGTTTTATAATCATTTTATGGTCATTTTATATCATTTTTTGTACTAACCTATTGACATAGTGCTAGTTGCTATTTTTTGCATGTTTTTTACATCGCAGGAAATCAATATAAAATGGAGTCCAAATGCAGCGAAACTTTTTGTGGATTTTTTGGACCAGAAGACATCCAATGGGCCGGAGAAGCACCTGTGGGGTGCTCCGAGGGGAGCACAAACTGGAAGCCCAGGCGCACCCTGGTGGGTTGTGCCCACCTGCGTGCCTCCCGAACCGCCTCTTTACTCTATAAATACCCCAATATTCTAGAAACCCTAGGGGAGTCGAAGAAAATCAATTCCAGCCGCCGCAAGTTCCAGAACCACTAGATCCAATCTAGACACCATCACAGAGGGGTTAATCATGTCCATTGGTGCCTCTCTGATGATGCATGAGTAGTTCTTTGTAGACCTACGGGTCCGTAGTTAGTAGCTAGATGGCTGCCTCTCTCTCGTTTGATTCTCAATACAATGGTCTCTTGGAGATCCATATGATGTAACTCTTTTTGTGGTGTGTTTATTGGGATCCGATTAACTTTAAGTTTATGATCAGATCTATCTCTTTTTATCCATGAAAGTTATTTGAGTCTTCTTTGATCTCTTATATGCATGATTGCTTAATGCCTCGTATTTCTTCTCCGATATTTGGGTTTTGTTTGGCCAACTTGATCTATTTACCTTGCAATGGGAAGATGTGCTTTGTGATGGGTTCGATCTTACGGTGCTTGATCCCAGTCACAGAAGGGGAACCGACACATATGTATCATTGCTATTAAGGATAACAAGATGGGGTCTATTTCTACATAAATAGATCTTGTCTAGATCATGTCATCGTTCTTATTGCATTACTCCGTTTCTTCATGAACTTAATACACTAGATGCATGCTGGATAGCGGTCGATGTGTGGAGTAATAGTAGTAGATGCATGCAGGAGTCGGTCTACTAATCTTGGACGTGATTCCAATATAATGATCATTGCCTGGATATCGTCATGATTATTTGAAGTTTTTAATTGCCCAACAGTAATTTGTTCACCCACCGTTTGCTATTTTTCTCGAGAGAAGCCACTAGTGAAACCTACTACCCCCGGGTCTCTCTTCTTTATTATATCTACCTTTCCTTTTATTTTCAGACCTATTAAACCAAAAATATATAAATAGCTTGATGCACATCATTTTATTTGGCGTTCGATCTATCAATATTTACAACTCTCTCACGTTCGTTTGCTAGTTTCTGGCGCCGTAACCCAAAAGGGATTGACAACCCCTTTAATACATTGGGTTGCGAGTATTTGTTATTTGTGTGCATGTGATGTTTACGTAGTATTGCTTGGTTCTCCTACTGGTTCGATAACCTTGGTCTCATCACTGAGGAAAATACCTATCGTCGCTCTGCTGCATCATCCCTTCCTCTTTGCAGAAATACCAACGTAGTTCTAGCAGGCATCAAAAGGAATTTCTGGCGCCGTTGCTGGGGAGACATCATCAACATCTACCAGGTTCCTAATCACAAATCTCATCTCCTTGCAATTTACATTATTTGTCATTTGCCTCTCGTTTTCCTCTCCCCAACTTCACAAAAAAATTCAGCTTTATTTGCCATCTTTTTCGTTCGCCGTTTTCTCGTCAGATCTGTTTTTCAGTGCAATCTTGTTGGATAGTCACAATGACTCAAGAGAACACCAAGTTGTGTGACTCTCCAATACCAACAATAATTATTTTATTGGCACTCCGATTGCTCCTCCCACCACTAGTGCGGAGTCTTGTGATATTAATACTGCTTTGCTGAATCTTGTTATGAAAGATCAATTTTCCGGTACTCCTAATGGGGATGTCGCGTCCGATCTTAGCACATTCGTGGAATTATGCGATATGCAAAAGAAAAAAGATGTGGACAATGATGTTGTGAATATGAAATTATTTCCATTTTCTTTGCGAGATCATGCAAAATTTTGGTTTTCTTCTTTGCCTCGCAATAGTATTGATTCTTGGAATAAGTGCAACGACGCTTTTATTACTAAGTATTTTCCGCCCGGAAAAATTATTTCCCTTAGAACCCAAATCATGAATTTCAAGCAACTTGAACATGAGCATGTTGCACAATCTTGGGAAATGATAAAAATGATGCTAAGCAATTTCCCAACTCATGGGTTAAATCTTTGGATGATCATACAAAAAATTTATGCGGGTTGAATTTTGTTTCTCGTAATCTTTTAGATTCCGCCGCTGGTGGTACTTTTATGGAAATTACTTTGGATGAAGCCACCAAATTGCTTGATAATATTATGGCAAATTATTCGCGATGGCATACCTAAAGAGCTCCTACTAGTAAAAAAATTAATTCGGTTGAAGAAATTTCTTCTTTGAGTGAAAAAGTTGATGCTCTTATGAAATTGGTTGCTAATAAAAGTGCTCCTATTTATTTTAATGATATGACTTTGTCTTCTTTGATTGAGCAAAATAGTGATGACGTAGATGTGAATTTTATCTCGTGAAACAATTTCAATAACAATGCTTATAGAGGTAATTTTAATCCTAGGCATTTTCCTAGTAATTCCTCTGATAATTATGGAAATTTCTATGGTAATCCTTCTTATAATAATAATAGGAACTCCTCTGATCTTGAGAATAATATTAAAGAATTTATTAACACTCAAAAAGCTTTCAATTCTACAATGGAGGAAAAAATGAATAAGATTGATGATTTGTCTAGAAGTGTTGATAGAATTTCTTATGATGTAGAAAATCTCAAGATGAATTTTTTTGTGCCCAAGGTTGAGGAATCAATTAAATCTCTTTATGTTTGTATGGATGAAAGTAAGAAAAGAACCGCTATGCTTAGAGCAAGAAGAGAATTTTTAGAAAAAAACATTTTCTAGTGATTGCTTTCATAAAAGTGATGAAGACCTTAAAATGATTGGTGTTTCTTATATTGATTACTTGTTTAGTAAAATTAAGATTGATGAAAAAGGGACTGTAGAAGAGCCAACTTTAGCTAGAAGGCGTCCCGATAATTCAGAGGGTGAAAATCTTGTTGAGAAAATTGATAAAAGTGGGTTTGAAGAGGTCAAAACTTTAACTAGTGATGTGCCCACTCTTTTGGATTACAAAGACTTTAATTATTATAGTTGCTCTTTGGTTGATTGTATTTCTTTGTTGCAATCCATGATAAACACCCCATGCTTATGAACAAAATAAAGATTTTACTAAACATATTGTTGGTGCTTTGATGAAAGCTTTGGAAGAAAAATTGGAATTAGAAGTTTCAATTCCTAGAAAATTATATGATGAGTGCGAACCTACTATCGAAGTCAAGATTAAAAATTATGACTATTTTGCTTTATGTGACTTGGGTGCTAGTGTTTCTACAATTCCGAAATCTTTATGTGATGTGCTTGGTCTTACCGACATTGAAGAATGTTCTTTAAATTTGCACTTGGTGGATTCTACTATTAAAAATATGGGAAGAATTAACGAAGTTCTTATTCTTGCAAATAGGAATTATGTGCCGATAGATTTTATTGTTCTTGATATTGATTGCAATCCGTCTTGTCTAATGATTCTTGGTAGACCGTTTTTACGTACTATCGGTGCCGTGATTGATATGAAAGAAGGCAATATTAAATTTCAATTTCCACTAAGGAAGGGTATGGAACACTTACCTAGAATAAGAATTAGACCACCATATGAATCAATCATGAGGGCATCCTATGGATCTCAAAACAAAGATGACAACACTTAGATCCTTGCTTTATGCCTAGCTAGGTGCGTAAAACGATAGCGCTTGTTGGGAGGCAACCCAATGAATAAAGTTTATTTTTGTCTTTTGCTTTTTGTTCTTGAGTGTTTGCACAATTATGCTACTGTTATTATTGTGTTTTTTGTGTTTTAATTAGTGTTTATGCCAAGTAAAGCCTTTAGGATCTTCTTGGGTGATAGTAGATTTGATCTTGCTGGAAAACAAAAAGCGCTCACGAAAATAATTTTCGTTTTTAACATTTGCGTGATAAAATACCAATTATTGTTGCAGAAGATTAATATACAAATTTCTCACATCATCCTAATGTTTCAGAATTTGTGGTGTTTCAGAAGTATTCGAAATATCCAGATTGCTACAGGCTGTTCTGTTTTTGACAGATTCTGTTTTCTTTGTGTTGTGTGCTTGTTTTGATGATTCTATGGTTTTCTTTGATGAGTTTTTGCCATAGAAAAGTTGGAATACAGTAGATATAATGCAAGAATAAAATATGAATTGGTTTGCAACAGTACTTATAGTAGTGATTTGTTTTCTTATACTAACGGATCTCACGAAGGTTTTGTTGAGTTTTGTGTGATTGAAGATTTCAAGTTTTCGGTGATGTTACAATAGATGAATAAATAAGGAGTAAGAAGAGCCTAAGCTTGGGGATTCCCATGGCATCCCAAGCTATTATCTAAAGGGAAGCAAGCAACTAAGCTTGGGGATGCCAGAGTGGCATCCCCTCTTTCTTCTAACGACCATCGGTATTTTACTTGAAGCTATATTTTTATTTGTCACATACTATGAGTTTTGCTTGGAGCGCCTTGTATGATATGAGTCCTTGCTTGTTTTGATTTTTGTTTTAAGTCTTGAATCCTTGCTGGACACACCTATTTGAGAGAGCCAAAATTATGCCATGACTTGTTAGAATTGCTCTCTTTGCTTCACTTAAATCTTTATGAGCTTTGGAATTGCTCTACTGCTTCACTTATATCTTTTTGAGCATGGTGTGCTTTGTTATTTTTGAACAAATGCTCTCATGCTTCACTTAGATTTATTTGAGAGTTAGTAATTTTTTTAAGAAATTCTCTCTTGCTTCACTTAAATTAATTTGAGAGAAAGAAATATTATGCTCATGATCTTCACTTATATTTGTCTGAGCTTATCAAAAGCAACACATGAAAATTAGTTCCAAAGTGATAGATATCCAAGAAGGATATAATAAAAACTTTCATGAAGATCATTGGACAAAATAAACTTGATTCCTTGTAATAGTTTTGAGATATGATGACGTGATATGTGAGTCATGTTGATGAGTAATTATGCTTTAGTAAAAATATTGGTGGATGGCAAACTGCTCGCCACTAGACTTGTGGATGACCTACCACACCTGGTGGGCAAGCACCAGAGCGTCTTTGTGAAGGGTAGATATTTGCATCACAACTTCATACTAGTAAAAGGAACAGCTAGACGGTTACATGCCTTGAGGGACCCCACAGTGCTCTTGAAGCTTGACATATCGAAGGCTTTCGACTCCGTCCAGTGGCCTTTCTTATTGGAGGTTTTACATGCTATGGGATTTGGACGAAGGTGGATAGGATGGATTTGTGGGCTTCTTGGCACATCCTACACGAGAGTTATGGTACTTGGAGTGCCGGGAAAGCCAACTTACAACAAGTCTGGGTTAATACAAGGGAACCCTATATCGCCGATGCTCTTCCTTTTAGTCATGTAGCCACTACACCGGCTCTTCCATCGGGCATCCGAGCTAGGCCTCCTCGCACCTCTAGCACCGACCGGCCTGCGGAACAGGATGCCAATCTTTACGGATGATGTCATGCTCTTTCTCAAACCGCACACGATGGACTTGAGAGCGTGCTCATTAATACTGGAAATCTTCACCGCTGCTTCGGGCCTTCGGGCCAACTTGCGCAAGAGCGCTGCACTACCGATCAGGTGCACGCAAGACCAAATGGAAGTGGTCACCAACATCCTTGGTTGCTTCCTTGGGAGATTTCCGATAAAGTACCCTGGCTTCCCACTGACCATCCGTCGACCATCAGTAGCTCCAGGGGTTGGTGGATCACATCGCGGCATGCCTACCCACATGGCGCGCATCATCATTGCCGAAGAGTGGCAGATTGCTCCTTGTTAAATCAGTCCTATCGGCAATGCCAATCCATGCGATGCTAGCTTTCGAGCTCCTGGCCAAAACTATCAAGGCCATCAACAAAATCCTATATACATGGCTTCTTGTGGTGTGGGAAGGCGGAGGCGAACGGGGGCAACTGTGCGGTAGCGTGGCCCGCAATCTGCACCCCAAAATGGGCAGGCGGCCTTAGAATACCTCATATCAAATGGATGGATATCGCCATGCAAGCCAGGTGGCCATGGCTCGCTCGGACCGACGGCTCAAGACCATGGAGCGAGTTCACAATTTCAGTGCCAAAAGCAGCCAAGCAGTTGTGCAACGCGGTGATGCATACGACCGTAGGCGATGGTAGACGAGCTTTGTTCTGGGAGGACGGGTGGTTGGACGGCCATAGGATCGAGGAAATTGCACCCGCTTTCTACTCTAGGATCCCCAAGCGCATACGCAGACAACTTCATGTCAACGAGGCCGTAGCGAGTGGAACTTGGGCGCACTATGTTGGCTCAGATATGGATGGGCCGACGCTCGTGGAGTTATGGCGCTCTAGGAGAGAGTTGAAGCGATGCAACTCCAGGATGGAGTGCCAGACCAGATTAAATGGGTGTGGGAACGAGACGGGACCTACTCAGCTCGCTCAGCATATGCCGCCAAGTTCATAGGCAGGGAAGTAGCCCTGACGGCAACGGTAATGTGGAAAAGTCGCCCCCCCTCCAGTGCTGCTCACTGGGCAAACTTGGATGATGGTTTGCACGGCTTTGGGCTTGGGCGCCCACTCAAGGGGAAGTACTCGTGGATTGGTGCATCAGTAAGACGAGCATCCGACACTCAGGCAAGGACAACCGGATGGTGATAACACTTGGTATGTGGACTCTATGGAAGCATTGAAATGCAGTCATGTTCGACGAGCAACACGATCCTTGCGAAAATTTATCTCAGTTATCGAGAGGGACAGTCGGAGCTGGAGCCGAGCGGGCCTTGTCAAGGGAGACATGGATGCCTTCATGGGTTGACTAGCTAGGTGGGGTACTGTGAGTAGTGAGTAAGTGTTAAACCGGTATCATCTCGTTCTTCCTGCATCTGTAAGCAATCTTATTGACTGCAAATGTGTGTTCCACATCAAAAGACGTGCTGATGGTACTATTGAGCGTCATAAAGCTCGCATGGTGGCCAAAGGGTTCAAGCAACAATATGGTGTTGATTATGAGCATACCTTCAGTCCTTGTGAAATCCGCCACTATTCATTTGGTCTTGTCTCTTGCAGTGTCGCGTGGCTGCATTCTTTGGCAGCTTGATGTGCAGAATGTGTTCCTACACGGCGTTCTCGAAGAGGAATTTTTCATGCGTTAACCACCTGGTATGTTGACTCACGTTTTCCGCATCATGTTTGCAAGTTAGACAAGGCAAACTATCGTCAAGCAGTCACCTCGTGCATGGTACTCTCGTCTCAGCTCCAGACTCAAGAGTTGAGTTTCATGCCCTCTCAATGCTGATACATCACTGTTTGTGTACAATTTTGGTGGAGTCATTATTTTTATGTAGGTATATGTAGATGACATAATTGTCATGAGCTCATCACCTGAGCTGTCACTCGTCTCATTCAGGACCTCCACACCGAGTTTGCCCTCAAGGATCTTGGTGATCGTCACTTCTTCTTGGGCATTGAAGTGCGTCGATCAGGGGAGCATCTTGTTCTCACTCGGGAGAAATATGTAGCTGATTTGCTTCGTAAAGCAGGTATGACATACTGTAAGCTAGATACGTCACCTATGTCAGTTAGTGACAAGCTTTCTCGTCAAGGAGGCACACTTTTATCTATTGAGGACACCACTAGGTACCGCACTATGGTTGGAGCACTGTAGTACCTCATATTAACTCGTCCTGATACTTTTTTATGCGGTCAACAAAGTCTGCTAGTTCTTGCTTGAGCCTACTGATAATCATTGGACAGCGGGGACTGTGCATTCGCAAGTCTACATCATCCTTGATCAGTGCATTTTCAGATGCAGATTGGGCTGGCTCTGCTGATGACAGGCGATCCACTAGTAGCTTTGCAGTGTTTTATGGGAGTAATCTTGTACCGTGGAGCTCACGCAAGCAAGCCACACTGGCACATTCGAGTACAGAGGCAGAATACAAGGCACTACCTAATGCTAGAAATCATTTGGCTACAGTCTTGGTGAACTTGGAGTTTATCAAGCACGTGCACCGGTTCTCTGGTGTGACAATCTTGGAGCTACATATTTCTCTGCTAAGACAGTGTTTCAAGCACGGACTAAGCACATTGAGGTTGACTTCTATTTTGTATGAGAATCGTGTTGTACACAAGGCCTTGGAGATTCGATTCATTCCTACTCAAGACCAACTCGCAGATGGTTTGACTAAACCCATAGGAATACAACAACTTCGGTTATTTAGACACAATCTCAACCTCTCTGTCTGGTTGTGATTGAGGGGGTATGTTAAACAAACGAATGTTTAATTTAAGTTGTATGCCAAATTGAGGTAATTAGTATGGTATATCTCGTTAGTTGTATAAGTACATGACGAGGCGTGTGCCGAACTGCCAGTTTTCCTTGTTTTAAAGTGCTTAGCAGTAACTGAGTGAAACTTGAAACCCAACCACTATACACACCCTTTTATTCGTACCATGAAAAATCATCACATTCACTATATCATACATGATGGCGAGACAATAAAAATAGAATGATCAAATAGCTCTAAGATTTATCTGTGCACCATGCATTGGTTGCAATGTTATCACAGTATATGGCGCATGACTATACGACGGCGCGAGTTCGAACTCAAAGCTTTGAATGATCATGCACATTGCCATCTTGGCTTCAAGAAGTGCGAAGTTCTGGCCGATGCAGATCCGTGGGCCCCAACCGAAAGGGAGAAAGGCACCTGAATCATTGGATGCCTTGGAGACCCCACCGGCGAACCTGTCTGGCTTGAACTCATGGACTTCGCTGCCCCAAATGTGCTGGTCATGATGGATGAACATCACGGGGAGCTCAACCATGACGCCAGCAGGGTATGTTATGCCTCCAATCTCCATCTCCTTGTAAGTTTTTCGGCTGAATAAGGTTGCCGGTGGGTACAGCCTGAGAACTTCATAAAGGATCATGGTCACCTACAATTGCCGACACAACACAGGAACGTAAACGTCCGTCCAATCAACAAGCTGATGTGGTTGATACTTTCGAATCTTGAATGAAACAAAATCAGTTGCATCGATTTGAATATATTTAAGCCTCACCGTTTTGAGTCGGCTTAGTCCTTCATATTCCGGTTTGTTTCTTCCAAATAGACCCATGATCTCCTCCCTCGCACGGTCTTGCCACTCCGGGTGCATGCTGAGTAGGATCATGGTCCACGTGAGCAGCACCGACGTCGTCTCCATTCCTGCAAAATAGAACAGCTTGCATTCCTCGATGACGTCTTCAATTGTCATCCCCTGGCTGGATCGGCCATGCTCGTCAGTCTGTCTCATGTTTGACTCTAGCAATAAGCCAAGCAAGTCGTCCTTGGTGCTCTCGCCTTGTTTCATTGCTTGGATTCTTTTGCCAACCAGATTTTTCAGAATCGATTCGATCTCCTTGTTGATTTGATGCATCCTTCTGTTGTTTTTGGTTGGCAAGGACCTGAAAACGAAAATCCCGTCACATGTTCAGTATAGACGAAGATGGAACTTACATAAAAAAGAAATCAGTAAGTGCTAGTAAAGCTTAATAGTAGTACTAGTGGTAGTACTAACAAGTAGCCGGGAATGAGAAGCGCCCGAATGTTTGTTATGAGGCGCTCAGCTTGCTCCTCCTGTAGCTGAAAGATCTTCCTCCCCTCGAGGTAGCTGCTGCTGAATGCGGTGCGAGAAATAACATCCCCCGTCAGGTTCTTGAGCTCCGGCCAAACGTCCAGCTCGCATGACCCGTTGGAGCCTAGGGATTCCCTCCATCTGCTAACAAGGTCTTCGCAGCATGAAGAAAACGCCGGCAGCATGCGCTGCAGAGTCACACGCACATTCCAAAGATCAATTCTTTGTAGTGCACTCTATATCACCTTTCAAAGCACAAGCTCAATCAAAGGTGCTCTGCGTACCTTGACTTTCTCGAGCTGGAACGCGGGGTTGAGGATGCGCCTATGCTTGGCCCACTTGTCGCCGTCGATGCTGGCGAGGCCTTCGGCGAGCAGCTTGGACAGCGCCGGAAGCTTGGTCTTCTCGAAGTGGCCGAACTTGTTGGACATGACGTCTTTGGCGAGGTCGGGGTCGCTGATGGTGACCTTGGGGATCGGGCCGACCCAAGAGAAGCACGTCCTCCCGTGTTCCTGAACGGCGTTGTAGAGGAAAGGCGCGACATGGGCGGAGATGTCGTGGCACCCCAGCGGCAAGGGCCTCGCCCAGGCCTCCTTGTGCACCCGGCCGTACTCCTTGAGGTCGCCGACGGGGAAGCGGTAGGGCGTGCCGCGGAGGCCCTGCGCTCTGAGCTCGCGCTCCAGCCGCCGCGGCCGCAGCCACAGCATGTCTAGCAGCTTGCCGGCCTGGCGCAGAAGCGCGAGGCACAGGAGGCCGCACACCAGGAAGCCCCATGGCAACGAGGCCGGCGTCACTCCTCCAAGAACCACCATGCCTCTCTCAAAAGAGCATTCTCAGGAGAAAAGTGTGCTGCTATGCTAGCAGTAGGATCTGATTCAAGTGGACATTTACTGGAGCTGGGTAATGTAAAGGTTATATAGAGGAGGTGTTGCCCGGTTGCTGTAGTCCTTGGATCGTGCCCATTTGTTTAAGGTTTCTTCAAGCGTAGTGTAAGAAGAGTGCGGCCATGTTGCCTTGCTCCGAAGGAACTTGGTGGAGAAGAAACTCCTAGTGGAATCGGCTTGGTCGAGCTGAGAGGTGATGCACCCAGGGACCCCACGTGTGCCCATTGATTGTTGCTAGCAGTATGAGATCACAACTCAGATTTGCTCGGTCTTCCTTGGAAACTGGACACCGTCCCAGTGCATATATAACCTGAGAAGCGATATCTAAAGTCAACGCCGTGTTTATATTCAGCTTAGCCCTTCTTTTTTAACGAAACACCCCAAAATGCATCCGGTCTATTATTATTATTATTATTATTATTATTCACCATTGTCGTCGTTGTTAAAGCAAGAGGCAAACAAGCTAACACAATTCTTCTGCGCAAGCTATATTATTTGAACAAACAATTTTAATGGGTCCTAATTATTACAATAAAGATAACAAGATAAATGCATATTGACCACATGGCAAATGCGCTGAGCACCATAAAAAGCAAACAATGTTTATATATATAGTGCGTCCGTAGAGATGAGTATTTTCATGATCAATGCATACAACTATTTTATTAATTATTCATTGAGACCTTACAAAATAATACATTAATAATTCTAAAGCCATTTTCCTGGCAATATCTATGGCTACTCCTATCAACTTGATGAAGGAGGTGCACATGATCAAGGCCGTCTGCCCAAACCTCACACAAAACCTAGCATCTAAAATCGAAGGCCTCAACCAAACCGCCCAATGAGGGGTGGGGGCTTGAACAGTAGAGATGAGTGTATCTATGATTAAAATAATCTTATGATTGTACTGTGTTAAAAGAGCAATGTTTAGACAAATGAATATTGAAAAGGGCAGACATGAGTTCGGCAACAACGCATGTGCTGATGTCATACATAGTTTTGACCCGTGCTTCGCGTTTTAAGTTTCCTCCACACAGCAAATCAGTGAAACGTTTGGCTCACTAACTCTATGGGCAGAACGTGATCATTAGCGCAAAATCTTTTAATGATAAACTTTTATTTGCTGGGAATGTTTATCCCTGACTTTATTTTTCACTTTATTATAAATGATTTGGCTCTCCTTTTTTTTGCGAGGAGATAACGATTTCATACATAGTTCGATCTTACAAAAGCCCAGAAAATAGTAGATAATACAAAGGAGTCCTTCTAAGCTCCGGCAACGCCGACATCCCGAACGAGAGGAAGACGCGCTGCCGCCTGTGCTCGTCCATGCGCCTTGGATCGACGAAAGCATCCCCATGGCAACCGGGAAGTCCTCACTCACCGCCTCCAGAGAGGTAACGCCCAGGTACATCGGCTCCGCCGCGAACCACCATGTCGTCATCTTCGAGATCTTCACATCCCAGATCCGCCGCCCCGCGAGATCTGACTGGGGAAGGAAGCACAACACGAATCCGTCGATTCGCGAGTGCTAGGGAAGCAGGCGCACCACCACGAAGCTCCACCGAGCGCCGGAGTCGAAGGGGACGCGCACCTGCAACAAAAACCATACCGACGACTCCACCATCTCCTCATCGCCGCCGGCCAGTAACCCTACAGATCCAACACTAATTACAACCGCGAGACGAGGACCCCCCGCCCTCCCGCCAGACGGAGGACGAGGGATCCGGCGCAACGGCGGCGTAAAGGTGGATCGGCCGGGAGATGTAAAAAGTCGCCCCTCTTCTTCGGACGGGAGAGGAAGAGAGACGTCCAGGCTCGTCTCAATTACTGATTCCAAAAGAAAACTCCATGGGCAGAACATGATCATGAGCTTAAACTGACATTCCATCAAATTCAATTACTTCGAGTGTTCTTGAAGATTTCTCAAACAAGCGTTCCTACTCCCTGATGGAGTCGTGTGAACTTTATTTATGTTTTTGTGGAAAAGGATGTTAAAACCCCTTGCCTCTGCATATCAATGCATACGGCCATTTTTATTTATTTTTCAACAAAAGTCTAACAAAAACATACATCAAGCCATCCGAAGCCACCACTCGCACCTATAAAACTCGATAATGCGGGGTGCTCTCACTCCCCATATATAAAAACGGTGTCGTCGTTGATCCATCCACATAACATACCGGAACCAACAGCCGGTGCAGCAGATCTAAAACTTACACCACATGCACACGTTTTAGACGGCGCTATCATCATCAGACCGCTGACCCATCTTCAGGAGAGAGATTTGCATCATCCTTGCCAATCTGTTCATCCGTCGACGCCACCATGGCGCCAAATGGGGCCACCGCCCTGCGCTCGTCCATCCAGACGCGAAGATTCTGAAAGATTTGTCGTGCGTAGCACCTGTCGACCAGGCATGATACAACGTAGCACCTGTCGCCCAGGCATGGCTTGACATCCCCACTGAAGCTCCGTGCAAGACGAAGCAACTCCACCTCCTGCCTCTGTCTTCCAGCGCTGCTCCACAAACGATGCTCCCAAGAAAGAAACGACACCGTAGGACCGCCATCATCTGATCTGGAACACCAGATCCTAGGGTTTCCCCCGAAGCAGCACGAGTGGGTCGACAGTAGTTACATGACGATGCCTTCACCAAGGTAATGACATAGAACGCCGCCATCGCCTGCCATCGGCTCGGTTTTCACCGACAACTATGTATTCCCGACTCGCAGCCGGGACTAGGTGATGGATCTCGGGATCTGACCATCCAGCCTTAGGTTGACCACCTCTAATGGAGGAGATGGCCACCACCGCCGGCTGCACCAGCCAGATCAGATGTGACCGGAGCCGCCGCCGACCAGTCCACCAGGCCCTCCATGCCGCTGCCACCAATCCGAGGCTCGATGGCGTGCAGCCACCGACCGTAGCCACCGCCCTTCCCGGTACAGGGCCGCACCTGCTACTACCGCCGTCTGAGGCAGGGCCGCCCACCACGCCGCCGCCTGCCACAGTCATCGCCGCCCCTCCGCAGATTGGATCGGCCGTGCTACCACATGTTTAGGAGCCCCGCACCACCCCTAAGACGTGGGAGAGAGGGAGCAGTCCGCCACCACCGTCGTCTTCCGGGCTTAGCCCGCCGGTGTCCTCCGGCGGCGACGGAGGGAAGGGAAGAGGGAGATCGCGCCCCCGGCGGCTAGGGTTTGAGCGCTGCCCGAGTCGCCCTAGAGGAGACGACGCAGGGGCGTGGGGACTTCTATGTGACACATGAACTTTATTTATGTACCACAGGAAGAGCCCCTGTCGTGGCATGCATGTTTATGTCGATCGCTTAGATGCAACGTGTATAGGTGAGAGAACGGGATAACTACGAGAGGGAATAGAGATAAGTGTAGTTGAGATTACGATATGGAATTAAACCATATTATCTAACACCCTCTCTTAATTTAAGCTGTGCTAAATTTAAATTCCTCTTGAATTCCTCAAATGTCCTACTGGAAGGGTTTTTGTGAACCCGTTTGCCAGTTGATCTTGGATGAAATGAATCATATCTCCAACTTCTTTTCTTCAACTCTTTCTCATGCAAAGTGAAAATTAATCTCGACGCATTTGGTCATATCATGAAAGATATGATTAGCAGACAAATAAGTTGCTCCTAGATTATCACATCATAGGACACACAATGTTATTTAATCCCATATTGTGCAAGCAAGGATTCCATCCAAATGATCTCAGTAGTTGCATTTGCCAAAGATTTGTATCCAACCTCTGTGCTTGACCTTGATATCGTGGCCTGCTTTCTGACACTCTAAGAAGTAAGATTAGAGCCAAAAAATACTGAAAATGCTCCTATTGATTTTTTATCATTACTACAGCCAGCCCAATCAGCATCAGAGAAGGTACTAACAAGTGTAGAGTTAGAGCACCTGATCTGAAGCCCAATACTCATAGTCTTGCGGCCAACTGTCAGGCATGTCGTGCGCAGAGTATAGAGGTTAGCTTGCCGGCAAGCTCGCTGGAGGTGAGCGACGAGGACCGACAATGGAGGAGGCATCTGACAACAATCCGGCACCCGCGCCTGCGCTTGTCCATGCCGGCTTCACCATTGAGCAGGCGCATGCGCACTTCAACGAGGTCATGGAGGAGGAGGAGCTGGCGCCGCTAGTGAAGGCGTTCTGACTCGCTTTGGAGGACCAACATATAACCTCACCCTCCTCGCGCATCATCGGCTAGCGGAGGAGCAAACCTACCGCGAGTTCGTGAACGGTACACCTGCTTCCTCTTACGCTGCTCTGTATGTCATCGTATCCTCTTTGTTAGGATTAATATTTGGCTTACGACCAGTAGCAATCGATATGAATATGATACTTATTTCTTATTACCTCGATTGCATGACTAGTTTCAGTAATCTATTGTTTGTTTTGATTATCATCGCCATTATCTTATTCATGTTTTATCCAGTATTATTTTGATTAAACTTAATGGAAAATTCCTCAAATATTCAACAGTGACCTCGACGGGTGACGTCCAGACAGCGGACTCCGACGTGGAAGTGTAGAAGGTGGGACATGAATGTGGGAACCTCCATGTCCCATGTCCTACTCTTCCCCTCGTCGGCGATCCGTAACTTCACTTCCCGGAGGTCATGGCCGTTGAGCTCGCTAGACGTGAGGAAGAACGGGACGTGGAACATAGATGCCTCCAGGGACAACAAACATGTAGACTAGGTTTTGCTATGTTAAAAAAATCATGTCTGCTTTTGTTTTGAAAATGCCATGAATTTGGTCCGGTTTAAATGAAAATCATCCGGTTTGCATGAAATTTATATGGTTGTTCAAATTTAGTTTGGTTGACCCATACACTGTCCACAAACAAATACTATGTCCGTTTTAGGCGATTGGTTGAAGACGCCTTAAAATGCCATAGGTATTTTCTGTTTGCCCAAGCATCGGGCGGAGGCCAAATTTGGTATTTTGACCCTTTTGCAAAAGTTTAGCCGGATCTGAACCTAGTTTAAAAAAAATCAGGATCTAACCCTTTTTCTTACCGCCGTAGTCATTGACGGTACGGTTACACAACCTACCGCCAAGGTCAGTGGCGGTAGGACTTAACTACGTCGTCACGACGATTTAAAGTGTAAAATATCTTACCGCCAGAGTCTTTGGCGGTAAGCTGTGTAACCTATCGTGATTGTACTTGGTGGTAGGCTATACACTATTACGACACGAATGTGAGTGCATGCAAGCATTGGTCTCTCCACCGCACTGCATAGTATGCACAAACATCTACTCGCATCCATCTTTTCCCTTCTCTTTCCATCCACATGCATTATTACTAGCACGTTCTTCCTCCGTTCCAAAATACATGACTCAACTTTATACTAAGTATAAAATTAAATTATAAAGTAGAGTCTACAAAGTTGAGTCATCTATTTTGAAACGGAGGGAGTAGCTCCTAGCTTGGACATGTCATAAACTTAAACAATTGATGGGGTGCACAGGTAGCTAGCTAGGCACACGGTAGGCAGCGCAGGCAGCCAGCACATTTGCAGCCATATAATTGCAAAACGCCGTCTAGCCCAGCCGGCATGCATGCACAAGCGACGTCATTTTTGAAAGAAAGATAGTGGTAGACCCTACCGCCAAAGATCCTGACGGTAGGATATAACGCAATTAAATCCTACCGTCGAAAACCGTGACGATAGGCATTGTTTTTCAATCGGCAGAGACTACGACGGCAGGAAAATGATCAGATCCTCAAATTCTTTCGAACCAGGGTCAGATCCTACTAAACTTTCGCAAAAGGGTCGAAACATCAAATTTGGCCCCGGGCGGACGCATGTGTCCCGCCTCCTCTTTGTATCGGTGCCTGCTCTGAACAGGCACCTTTTCCTTTTTTTTCAGGCACCTTTTCCCTGTACTAGTAAGTGTGCACGTGCAATGCACATTTTAACAAATATAAACCAGGATAAAAATCCACTTCAAGGTAAATAAATCTAGAATAAGGTTTCAGCAAAAATATTTTACAAAAATCCGTGGTTCCCAAATATGTTCAGTAAGAACATCTCCAACAGGTGCCCAAAAATTGCTCCGCGCGTTAAAATTCAGTTTTTTTGCGCGCCAGACAGCTCCAGCAGAAGCTGTAAAATAATGCGCGCGCAAAAAAAGGTTGGGCGTGCGATGAAAAAGCTATCGCATGCCCGCGCTTCATAATTTATACTGCGTGTTTTTTTGGCGCGCGTTTTTGGGCATCTGGTAAATCAATGTTGGTTCCAGCATGTTAAAGGTGCTACAGTGACACGCTAAAACTATTTTAGGGTGCAAAAATTTTGTGCGCCTGTTGGAGATGCTCTTATAACCATCCTATAGAAGCAATCGAATATACCTTGACTCACTTTATCGAAGAGGTTGTAGAAGTAACTCCAACTCATGTCTTGACAAATACACCATTTTCCTTAGTTAGAACTTGCAAAGAAATGGCAACCCATCATCTCTAACGATTCCATATTAAAAGGAAAAAAAATACATCATGAAATGACATAGAGACAATATGCACACAATTATGTTGAACAATGATATGGGTCAAACATATGGAGTTAGTTGTTTCCCGAAAACAACTTTCTTGAAAATAATTATCTCTACATTGTGCCTGCAAAAGGAAAGAGAAACTTTATGTAAACCCAAAAACTACAATGGACAAACACACAATTTTTCAACAAATAAAAAAGAACACTGAGCAGGAAGCTTCCAATCCTCGTACGAAGGACAACCTTCCTACAAATACACAATCCGGTGCAGGTTCATACAATTTTCATTTTGCGCAAGTGATGCAACATAGAAATTCAAGCCACTGCGACAAAATATGCAGGGAGAAATCTGTTTAAAGGCAATAATTGTTTATCAACAAGTTGGTACAAGTTGTTATCAAATACTTCAACACATTTCCAATTTCAATTATGAATATGCAATAAGATCCTTGCACCTTAATGATTTTTAACCAAACTATAAAATTAGTAGGCCAACCATAAATATTTTTGTTTTCGTACCTGAAGTACCTTTGAAATCTTGAGAAACAACAAGTACTATACAATCAAACTGGCTTCTTGATATGCCCGAAAGCTACAACATCTTTTAAATGGCACATGTTAAAACTGAGAAGTCCATTGTTTCCACTAAGCATTTTCATTGACATCTGCAAAGTTCAAGGAGCTTTAGTGACACATATTATTAATAGAAGTCTACATTTGATAGTACAAAACAATTTACTCCCGGCAATTAAATCTCATTGTACAACAATTGCTCACACATGAAATCTCAACCTGATGGCTCCATCCTTTTTGTTGCATCGGCATCTGTTGAAGCCCTTATTTTAATTCCTGGTCAGCATTGACTGATGCAATAATAAAGCAGCAACTTCCCAACCAAAACCCTTAGTGATGTAGCTATCGTCTTCGACCACTTGGATCTCGAAGAATCCAATTAAGCTAGCTTAGCTACAAGCACAATCTGTGCCTCGTTCTCCAGCTGATATCTTTGCTCAACTTGGGCACCAGTTCTTGCAGGGCCTTTATCCTCTCGGCTATCCTCTCCCGGCAAAACTGCGACAAGGACCAAATGGTTAATTAATTAGAATAAATCATCCAGCATTCAGTTTATAGAGGAAGAGAGGTCCATGGAGCTAAATAGAACTGCACATGAGTAGAGAAGAACAAGAACAGTATGGGCAACTAAAAGGACGAAAACACGGGAAACTAATCAGATTAGTGCTAAGAAGCTAACTGCTCCCCTTGGTTTTATATTCTATAAGGTTAATTGTCGGCCAAATTGACAGTAAAACTATATGAGCGTCACTCGATAGATAGTTCACTCCCTCCGAGGTGCTGTGTGGGTTGGTGGTCTGGCCTGGCCGCGCGCGCACCCGCTGCCTTGGCGGCGCCGGCGCGCCACCTCCTCCTCGCCCGGCTTGTGGTGGTTGCGCCCTGCAGCCGGAGCACCTCCTCCTCCCCCGGCTTGTTGTGGTTGCACCCTGCAGCCGGAGCATCTCCTACTCCGCCAAAGGTCTGGTTCGGCATGGGCACCGTTTGCTGCTGCAAGAACATCTGCTGTTCTCAGGAAAAAGATCGGGGGGCTGCAACTGGATTAATTCGAGAGAAAAAGACCTGCACGCACGTCGCCGCCCGATCCGCCCTTGCCAAGGGTGAGTGGGAGCAGCAGGACGCCATCGCCGCCACCGTCGACCCCGATGGATGGCGAGCAGCCCATGCCCTTGAGAAGCATGTCGTTGTGGTGGCCCTATCTCAGATCGGCGAGGTTCTGTAGCACCATCTCTACTTCGCCGCTGTGACGCCGCAGCCGGGATGCCGCTAATCTGGTGCTGACAAAGCCGCGACGCCAGCATCACCGACAGGTCGTACGGCCCCCTAAACAGCTGCTGCTTTATCCCATCAGGCTGGGCGCGGTCCTCAGGCTTCGTCCTAGCGGCATGGTCGTGTCAAGCCGAGGGCGGCAGGCTGCCGAGCATCTGGTGGAGGAAATCGTCGTGCACGCCGCCATTGCCATTGGCGTGGCATGGGGCGGCTGAGACAACCACCTCTGACCCAGGAACGTCAGTTGGGAGGAGGGGATGGAGGGGGCGAGGGCCGAGGGGTCGTGCGGGCGTGCGGTGTTGACAGCGGTTCTGTTTTTCGAACGGCAGGTGGGTTAGCGATCGATGGAGGCTTATTGCGTGGCTTGTTAGCGTTAAACACCGAAGGATTCAGGGCCATTAGATCTTGATAATGGATGGGTCTGATTGTTTGGATCTGCCCCTCTCTTTCTTTTATAGTGGTAGTAGATAAACCAACTTTGCTAACAGTTGTGTTCCCCGTAACCGGTGTGAACAACACGTACTTAACCATGTACAAATACCCAGTTTCAGGATCAAATGAAAGAGTCTAGCTCATTTCATTCAATTTACTTCTTCCACTTACCAAGTTACCCCACAGGTAACTTACCCACGACAGGTCGACAAAGCCGCAAGACAAGATGACGATCAGAGACTCTTGAGTATAATCTGCGCTCCATGCTGAGGATGCAGTGTGATGACTGTATACGGCGCATGCGTGTAGGAAGGTGAGAGCTGGAACTCGAAACGCTGAAGGATCATGCTCAGGGCCATCTTGGCTTCCAGCATCGCGAAGTTCTGGCCGATGCAAATCCTCGGGCCCCAGCCGAACGGGAAGAAGACCGGCTGGTCCTTAGTTGCCTTGGAAATCCCCTCCGCAAACCTCTCCGGCTTGAACTCCAGCACGTCCTTCCCCCATACATCCGGGTTGTGGTGAACCATGATTATTGGCAGCTCCAGCAGCACGCCCGCAGGGTAGGTGATGCCTCCAATCTGCATCTGTCTGGATGTCTTCCGGTTCAGCGTGACCGCCGGTGGGTACAGCCTGAGCACTTCATACAGTATCATGGTCACCTGGGCAAGGAAATTGGAGCCGAATCATAGTCAGTAATGAGTTGTAGGCGAAACTTGAAAGTAAAGTGTGAGAGATACTTGCCGTTTTGAGTCGACCCAGGCCGTCGAAGTTGGGCTTGTCCTTGCCGAAGACGCTGAGGACTTCTTCCCTGGCCCGATCCTGCCACTCGGGGTGCATTCCCAGGACGACCAGCGTCCAGGTGAGCAGCACGGACGTGGTCTCCATCCCCGCGAAGTAGAAGAGCTTGCACTCCTCGATCACATCCTCGGTGCTCATCCTCATCCTTGACGTCCCGCTCTCCTTGTTTGACTGCAGCATCAGGCCAAGCAAGTCGTTGCCGCTACTAAGCCCATCGTTCTCCATCGCGCGCTCCCGCTTCTCGATGATGCCTCTCAGGAGCCCTTCAATCTCTCGGTTGATCTGCTTCATCCTCTTGTTGTTTTCGGTTGGAAAAAAGCTGAAAAAGGGCAGTCGCATCATTCATGCTTACTCTGAATTTTACAAGGAAAAAAGTTACTGTACTTCAGAAAAAAAAAGGACTATGTCAAGAGTAATTGGTACAGGAAGTGTGCTTACAGGTAGCCTGGGATGTACATATACTGGAAGGCCTTGATAATTCGCTCTGCTTGCTCTGCCTGAAGCTGGAAGATCCTTCGCCCTTCCATGAAGCTGCTACCGAACGACGTGCGAGAGATCACGTCTCCGGTGAGGTTCTGGAAATCCTCCCATATGTCTATTTCATGTGATCCATCAGAACCGGCTAGTTTACTTTCCCAGCTGCTTATCAACTCGGTGCAGCATGTCGAGAAAGCCGGCAACATGCTCTGTAAACAGCTTCAGTTAGCGCGCGCGCACACACACCCTGATCGGGTTAGGAGCTACCCTAGTAAGAAAGAACAGTACTACCTTGAGCTTTTCGAGATGGAAAGCGGGGTTCAAGATCCTCCTGTGCATCGCCCATTTCTCACCGTCGTAGCTCGCAAGCCCAAGGGCTATCAGTTTTCCCAGACGTTTGTTGGTGAATTTTTCGAAATGGCCCGACTTGTCTGATAGGATCTCTCTCACTAGCTTTGGCTCTGCTATGACCATCCTTAGGACTGGTCCAAACCAGGTGATGCAAACGTTGCCTACATGCAGTTCAAAACTGATTGCCGTCAGAAATTTTTGGGGAAAATGATTTTTTTCGCGGGAATTCAAGAAAAAACTGAAGTAGAGACAACAATAATAGTATCTTGTTTTTAATGCGACCTTGAGCAGGATTAATTCAACAGATGCCCGTACAAGAAGAGCAATAGTAACATAGATACTTCAGTATACTGTGACATCAATTTTCATGTCGGGAAAACGGAAAGAAAAGACATATTCAACCAGAGAGAAATTCAACTTGAGCAACAACAAAATTCTCCTACCGTGCTCCTTGACGATGTTGAGGAGGTGTGGCGCCACACGGGGCACAATGTCGTGGCACGGCGGCATGGGCTTGGACCGAGCCTCCTCGTTGAGCCGGCCGTTGTCCGCGAGGTCCCCGGCGGGAAAGCGGTACGCCGTGCCGCCCAGGCCCTGCGCCCTGAGCGCCCGGCTGAGCCGCCGTGGCCTCAGCCAGCATGTCTCGGCGGCCCGGGAGACCGCCCACAGGAGGACGAGCAGCGCAGAGAGACCACAGAGCAGGCTCAGCGATGAAGGAGAAGACACATCACCTCCGACTCCCAGTGTAGTTGCTGCTACGTCGACCTCCATTAGTTTCTTACTGCAATAAAACTGCGTGGTGCGGTACAACTAGAGCAGGTGCGGTGGAAGATGGAATGCTATATAGGCACAGCAAGTGTGGTCGATATGATACGAGGGTGGGTGCTCTGCCCTGTTTGGCATCACATGTTTTTCTTATCTTCTCGTTTCTTCTTAGAAAATTTTGGCGGTTGCCAATGAGAATTGTGGAAAACGATGTGCCACACACCAAGGACAAGCAAAAGGCGGGACTCCTTGTTTGTTGTTTTTCATCGACAAAGCGTGGCAAGAAACCCAAGCGGAGACGTTGTAACTGTTAATAAGTCAGGATGTTGTCTTCATTTTCGTGGAATCGGGAGCAACCGCGGAGCCGAAGGATACCGTCGCTTGGCGTTTGCGGATACCTGCTTCTTTTGTTCTTATTATGTATGTATGACCTACGCAGATACGTAAGTGGTTGTTTGGATACAAGCTCAGTTTCTAGAAAACGGATTTTAGGTGAAA
Source organism: Triticum aestivum (assembly GCF_018294505.1). NCBI lineage: Eukaryota > Viridiplantae > Streptophyta > Magnoliopsida > Poales > Poaceae > Triticum > Triticum aestivum. The sequence goes on along the minus strand of NC_057801.1, from coordinate 427,173,903 downwards.
TTTGAGGAAAAGGACTTTTAGTTAGTTTTCTGTTAACGAAATTTCTTGCAGTTCCTTCTTTTTATGAATGGCTATCATTATTGACAAAGCTTGGATTTTATTTGCTCAAAATGAAGCATCGAGAAAATACATAACACAATGAGCCCATAGCCGACCTCTACATAGCAATGAGCGGCCACCCCACGCCGGAGGCGCTCCTGTGGTGGCGGCCGGGTTCATGGATCTCGCCCGACCTAGATGGGCTTGGGTGGGCTGGCGGCTCGGTTCTACGGCGATGTGCTAGCGTGCCGGCTGGACCCTTTTCGTCTAGTCCCCGTCAGAGAAGGCGGCGATCCGTGCACAAGACGCTTGATGGAGGGTCTGGGTGAAAACTTGCTCTCGGCTAGCTGCCAAGGCCGGCGATGGCGGCACTCTTCGGTGTCATTCCCTTCTTGAAGGCATCGTCGTTGAGAAGTTCTAGACCACTATCTGCTACCTCCGGGGGGACCCTAGATTAGTAGATCGGATGATGGCGACGCTCTTGTGTCGTCTCCCCCTTGGGGGTGTCATTCTTGGAGGTGTATACGGACTCGAGGGACCAGTGGACGACATCTTTGATGGAACGGAGTTTCATCCTACACAATGATGGTGGCGGATCTCGAAGGCATGGCACAGTGGAGAATCGACGTCCGATGTCGACAATGGACTCGCGCAGGAGGACGACGTTGTATAGCGTCATGGTGCCATCGATGGCAGAGAGGTCTAGTAAGGTCGATGCGTCAGTATCTGCTATGAAGATGGGTCGATGAAAGATGATGGTGACAGCCCTTGCAGCGTGCGCATGTGGTGCACACTGAGAGTGCGCCAGACCGGTGCGTGACCCAGTCCCGACATTGTGGCTTGGACGGGGTACCCCGACTTTAGATGTTAGGCCTTGGTGCGATGTCTGTTTGGTATTCGGCTCGGACATGAAAAATCCCCATCATCAAGGGGATAGGAGTAGCGACAGGTGTTGCCAAGATGATGGGGATGTATTACTTTTTAAGGTCTGTGTGAATAATTAGTAAAATGGTTGCATGCATCGCCTAGATACAGAGACCGGGGGTATATCTTTTTTTCTAAAAAATGTCAAAATTAAATACGACAATTTATCGATAGGCAATATAAGAATGAATCATTAGGCGCTTGCGGCTGCCGCTGCGACCACGCTCTCTTTGCGCGCGTTGATCTCCTTCTTCGCCTCAATACACTAATGATCTTAGGGCATCTCTAACACTGACCCCTAAAACAGACACACTATTTGTTGACAGACTAGTCCAGACCAGTCTGTGGACACTGATGCCGGAACCGTCCATTCAATCTTGTCCCCTAAATGTATGCCGTTGTTTTTCCCTAAGACCGCAACATTCAAAATAACTATAGAAAATAACATGATTCTTCCATAAATAACATGCAGATATGCCTAGTGCAAAAATAGTTTAAATGTAAATATTACATCCGAAATAACTTGATGTTCGACAAAGTTTTTTGAAATCATCGTTTCCTAATTCAACGATTCTCAAGTAAGAATGGACATATGTCGTCCCACACATACTGCCCCTAGAGTTTTAGCCAACAATGTACATGTGTGAGTGACCCGCCCTCGGTCTTGTAGTACAACAAGACAGCGTGTGCTGGCTATACAACGTGTAAAGCAACATTAAGTGAATGGATGAATTAACCAACATGCAGAACAACAAGAAGTAAAACTTATGATCTCCATGGTTGACAAGCCCAATGGCTACATTGTCTCCACTCGATGAATCACACTTCAATAGTTCATGACGGAGTTTAGAAGGTGTACCATCGATGCGATATTGACTTTATATTACGTTAACGGATGACGTGCATGTTGTAGGGCATGAAGTTATTTTGTTCATGAAAAGAAGCATGCACACGCTGCCAAAAGATTGAGCCCATGAGTTCATGCCTACAAAGTCCACAAATATGACCAACCATGCATCGCACATGAACTCATCCTCCCTCACCAACTACACTGCCATCGAATTACTCTAGGAAATGACAACAAGTTTAACAAAAAGATCTCAATGGCATTTGACCGAACACCTGTCGGGCATGGTGTCTGCCATGAACGTCGAAGGCATTGGCGTGGAGAGTAACTGGCTGCGGAGGGATCCTGGGTGGATGAAGGCATAATCCAAGGTGGGTAGGCCCGTTGGTGGTGGTTGTGGACATCCGAGGATGCCTATGCGGTGGACAAAAAGGTACATTGGCAACGGCGAACGAGGAGCGTGTAGATGCAAAGCAGGGGGGTAGGGTTGGAGTGCAAAAAAGTGGACCGGGAGGGGGATTTGATTGGGTTGGGTTGTCAGATTCCTACGTGGCGATTTTCTGTACTCCCGCACCCCTCCCCCCGCCCCGGTTGCCTCTGGTTTGCGGGAAAACAGACACTCAGACCAGTCCACGGACTGACGAGGCACCCGGTTGGATGGCAAAATGGATCTGACAGGATCGAGAAGAGGGGTCTAGAGGGGGGGGGGGGTGATTAGACCCTTAACAAGCAAAAGTAGCAGTTTGTAGATTCTTCAAGTTAAGGTTGAGTTTTAGCACAAGTTTAAGCATTCACAATACATTTAAAGCAAGCATGACAAGAGTATATGCAGTAAAGCATGCAAATTGCAAGAAAGTAAAGGGATGGGATTGGAATTTGCAAATGCAATGAGGAGACAGAGATTTTTGGCGTGGTTCCTGAAGGAAATATGCCCTAGAGGCGATAATAAAGTTGTTATTTATATTTCCTTATGTCATGATAAATGTTTATTATTCATGCTAAAATTGTATTAACCGGAAACTTAGTACATGTGTGAATACATAGACAAACAGAGTGTCACTAGTATGCCTCCACTTGACTAGTTCGTTAATCAAAGATGGTTAAGTTTCCTAGCCATAGACATGAGTTGTCATTTGATGAACCAGATTACATCATTAGAGAATGATGCGATTTACTTGACCCATCCATTAGCATAGCACTATGATCGTTTAGTTTATTGCTATTGCTTTCTTCATAACTTATACATGTTCCTATGACTATGAGATTATGCAACTCCCGAATACTGGAGGAACACCTTGTGTGCTATCAAACGTCACAACGTAAATGGGTGATTATAAAGATTCTCTACACGTGTCTCCGAAGGTGTTTGTTGGGTTGGCATAGATCGAGAATAAGATTTGTCACTCTGTGTATCGGAGAGGTATCTCTGGGCCCTCTCAGTAATGCACATCACTATAAGCCTTGTAAGCAATGTGACTAATGAGTTAGTTGCAGGATGATGCGTTACGGAACGAGTAAAGAGACTTGCCGGTAACAAGATTGAACTAGGTATGATGATACTGACGATCGAATCTTGGGCAAGTAACATACCGATGACAAAGGGAACAACGTATGTTGTTATGTGGTTTGACCGATAAAGATCTTCGTAAAATATGTAGGAACCAATATGAGCATCCAGGTTCCGCTATTGGTTATTGACCAGAGATGAGTCTCCGTCATGTCTACATAGTTCTCGAACCCGTAGGGTCCGCACGCTTAACGTTCGATGACGATCAGTATTATGAGTTTATGTGTTTTGATGTACGGAAGGTAGTTTGGAGTCCTGGATGTGATCACGGACATGACGAGGAGTCTCGAAATGGTCGAGACATGAAGATTGATATATTGGAAGGTTATGTTTGGACACTAGAATTGTTTTGGATGAGTTTGGGCATATACCGGAGTACCGGGGGGGGGGGGGTTACCGGAACCCCGCGGGGGCTTAATGGGCCTACATGGGCCTTAGTGGAAGAGAGAGGAGGCGACCAAGAGGTGGGGCGCACCCCCCAAGCCCAATCCGAATGGGGGAGGGAGGCCGGACCCCTTTCCTTCTTCCCTCTTCCCCTTCCTTCCCCCTCCTAGTTGGACTAGGAAAGGGGGGGAAACCTACTCCTAGTAGGAGTAGGAATCCCCCCTTGGGGGCGCACCATAAGGCCGGCCAGCCCCCTCCTCCCCTCCTTTATATACGGGGGAGGGGGGCACCCCATAGACACACAAGTTGATTCTTAGCCGTGTGCGGTGCCCCCCTCCACATATTTCCACCTCGGTCATATTGTCATAGTGCTTAGGCGAAGCCCTGCGTCGGTAACTTCATCATCACCGTCAACACGCCGTCGTGCTGACGAAACTCTCCCTCGACCTCAGCTAGATCTAGAAGTTCGAGGGACGTGACCGAGCTAAACGTGTGAAGATCGTGGAGGTGTCGTGCGTTCGGTACTTGATCGGTTGGATCGTGAAGACGTTCGACTACATCAATCGCGTTACTTAACGCTTCCGCTTTCGGTCTACGAGGGTACGTGGACACACTCTCCCTGCTCATTGCTATGCATCTCCTAGATAGATCTTGCGTGATTGTAGGAAAATTTTGAAATACTACGTTCCCCAACAGTGGCATCCGAGCCAGGGGTATGCGTAGATGTTATATGCACGAGTAGAACACAAAGAGTTGTGGGCGATTAGTCATACTGCTTACCAGCATGTCATACTTTGATTCAGCGGTATTGTTGGATGAAGTGGCCCAGACCGACATTACATGACCGCATTCATGAGATTGGTTCTACCACCGTGCTTCGCACACAGGTGGCTAGTGGGTGCCTGTTTCTCCAACTTTAATTGAATCAAGTGTGACTACGCTCGGTCCTTGTTGAAGGTTAAAACAACAAACTTGACGAAAAATCGTTGTGGTTTTGATGCGTAGGTAAGAACGGTTCTTGCTAAGCCTGTAGCAGCCATGTAAAACTTGCAACAACAAAGTAGAGGACGTCTAACTTGTTTTTGCAGGGCATGTTGTGATGTGATATGGTCAAGACGTGATTATATAAATTGTTGTATGAGATGATCATGTTTTGTAACACAGTTATCGGCAACTAGCAGGAGCCATATGGTTGTCGCTTTATTGTATGAAATGCAATCGCCATGTAACTGCTTTACTTTATCACTAAGCGGTAGTGATAGTTGTAGAAGAAATAGTTGGCGAGACGACAACGATGCTTCGATGGAGATCAAGGTGTCAAGCCGGTGACGATGGTGACCATGACGGTGCTTTGGAGATGGAGATCAAAGGCACAAGATGATGATGGCCATATCATATCACTTATATTGATTGCATGTGATGTTTATCTTTTATGCATCTTATTTTGCTTAGTATGGCGGTAGCATTATAAGATGATCCCTCACTAAATTTCAAGGTATAAGTGTTCTCCCTGAGTATGCACCGTTGCTACAGTTTGTCATGCCGAGACACCACGTGAAGATCGGGTGTGATAAGCTCTACATTCATATACAACGGGTGCAAGCCAGTTTTGCACACGCAGAATACTCGGGTTAAACTTGACGAGTCTAGCATATGCAGATATGGCCTCGGAACACTGAGACCGAAAGGTTGAGCGTGAATCATATAGTAGATATGATCAACATAGTGATGTTCACCATTGAAAACTATCCCATCTCACGTGATGATCGGACATGGTTTAGTTGATATGGATCACGTGAGCACTTAGATGATTAGAGGGATGTCTATCTAAGTGGGAGTTCTTAAGTAATATGATTAATTGAACTTTAATTTATCATGAACTTAGTACCTGATAGTATTTTTCATGTCTATGTTGATGTAGATAAATGGCCTGTGTTGTTGTTCCATTGAATTTTAATGCGTTCCTAGAGAAAGCTAAGTTGAAACATGATGGTAGAAATTACACGGACTGGGTCCGTAACTTGAGGATTATCTTCATTGCTACATAGAAGAATTACGCCCTGGAAGGACTGCTAGGTGCCAAACCCGCTGCAGGAGCAACGCCAGATGTTATGAACGTCTGGCAGAGCAAAGCTGATAACTACTCGATAGTTCAGTGTGCCATGCTTTACGGCTTAGAACCGGGACGTCAACGATGTTTTGAACGTCATGGAGCATATGAGATGTTACAGGAGTTGAAGTTAATATTTCAAGCAAATGCCCGGATTGAGAGATATGAAGTCTCCAATAAGTTCTATAGGTGCAAAATGGAGGGGAATAGTTCTGTCAATGAGCATATACTCAGAATGTCTGGGTACCACAATCACTTGACTTAGCTGGGAGTTAATCTTCCGGTTGATAGTGTCATTGATAGAGTTCTTTGCTACCTCTTGAGCATGCGTTGGTTTTCCCTTGAAGAGGAAAGGGTGATGCAACAAAGTAGCGTAAGTATTTCCCTCAGTTTTTGAGAACCAAGGTATCAATCCAGTAGGAGACAACACGCAAGTCACCTAGTGAAGGAAATATGCCCTAGAGGCAATAATAAAGTTGTTATTTATATTTCCTTATATCATGATAAATGTTTATTATTCATGCTAGAATTGTATTAACCGGAAACTTAGTACATGTGTGAATATATAGACAAATAGAGCGTCACTAGTATGCCTCTACTTGACTAGCTCGTTGAATCAAAGATGGCTAAGTTTCCTAGCCATGGACATGAGTTGCCATTTGATTAATGGGATCACATCATTAGAGAATGATATGATTGACATGACCCATTCCGTTAGCTTAGCATGTGATCGTTTAGTATATTACTATTGCTTTCTTCATGACTTATACATGTTCCTATGACTATGAGATTATGCAACTCCCAAATACAAGAGGAACACTTTGTGTGCTACCAAACATCACAACGTAACTGGGTGATTATAAAGGTGCTCTACAGGTGTCTCCGATGGTACTTGTTGAGTTGGAATAGATTGAGATTAAGATTTGTCACTCCGATTGTCGGAGAGCTATCTCTGGGCCCTCTTGGTAATGCACATCACTAGAAGCCTTGCAAGCAATGCAACTAATGAGTTAGTTGCGGGATGATGCATTATGGAATGAGTAAAGAGACTTGCCAGTAACGAGATTGAACTAGGTATTGAGATACTGATGATCGAATCTTGGGCAAGTAACATACCGATGACAAAGGGAACAACGTATGTTGTTATGCGGTTTGACCAATAAAGATCTTCGTAGAATATGTAGGAGCCAATATGAACATGCAGGTTCTGCTATTGGTTATTGACCAGAGATGTGTCTCGGTCATGTCTACATTGTTCTCGAACCCGTAGAGTCCGCACGCTTAACGTTCGGTGACGATCGGTAATATGAGTTTACGTGTCTTGATGAACTAAAGGTAGTTCAGAGTCCAGGATATGATCACGGACATGACGAGGAGTCTCAAAATGGTCGAGACATAAAGATCGATATATTGGAAGCCTATATTTGGACATCGGAATAGTTTCGGGTGAAATCGGGATTTTACCGGAGTACCGGGAGGTTACCGGAACCCCCGGTAAGTGTATGGGACTTATTGGGCCATAATGGAGAGAGAGAGAGAGAGAGGAGACCAGGGCAGGCCGTGCACCCCTCCCCTCTGGTCCGAATTGTACTAGGGGGGGGGGGCGCCCCCTTTCCTTCCTCCCTCTCTCCCCCTTCCTTCTCTCCTAGTCCAACTAAGGAACGGGGGAGGAATCCTACTCCCGGTGGGAGTAGGACTCCTCCAGGGCGCACCATAGGAGGGCCGGCCCTCCCCCTCCTCCACTCCTTTATATACGGGGGAGGGGGGCACCCCATGGATACACAAGTTGATCAATTGATCTTTTAGCCGTGTGCGGTGCCCCTCTCCGCCATAATCCACATTGGTCATATTGTAGCGGTGCTTAGGCGAAGCCCTGCGTCGGTAGCATCATCATCACCGTCATCATGCCGTCGTGCTGACAAAAGTCTCCCTCATAGCTCTGCTGGAACATGAGTTCGTGGGACGTGGCCGATCTAAACGTGTGCTGAACTCGGAGGTGCCATGTGTTCGGTACTTGGATCGGTCGGATCGTGAAGACGTACGACTACATCAACCGTGTTGTCATAATGCTTCCGCTTACGGTCTACGAGGGTACGTAGACGATACTCTCCCCTCTTGTTGTTTATCTTTTATGCATCTTATTTTTCTTAGATCGACGGTAGCATTATAAGATGATCTCTCACTAAATTTCAAGGTATAAGTGTTCTCCCTGAGTATGCACCATTGCGAAAGTTCGTCGTGCCGAGACACCACGTGATGATCGGGTGTGATAAGTTCTACGTTCACATACAACGGGTGCAAGCCAGTTTTGCACACGCAGAATACTCGGGTTAAACTTGACGAGCCTAGCAAATGCAGATATGGCCTCGGAACACTAAGACCAAAAGGTCGAGCGTGAATCATATAGTAGATATGATCAACATAGTGATGTTCACCATTGAACACTACTCCATCTCACGTGATGATTGGACATGGTTTAGTTGATATGGATCACGTGATCACTTAGATGATTAGAGGGATGTCTATCTGAGTGGGAATTCTTAAGTAATATGATTAATTGAACTTTAATTTATCATGAACTTAGTACCTGATAGTATTTTGCATGTCTATGTTGTTGTAGATAGATGACCCGTGCTGTTGTTCCATTGAATTTTAATGCGTTCCTTGAGAAAGCAAAGTTGAAAGATGATGATAGCAATTACACAGACTGGGTCCGTAACTTGAGGATTATCCTCATTGCTGCATAGAAAAATTACATCCTGGAAGCACCGCTAGGTGCCAAACCCGCTGCAGGAGCAACGCTAGATGCTATGAATGTCTGGCAGAGCAAAGCTGATGACTACTCGATAGTTCAGTTTGCCATGCTTTACGACTTAGAACCGGGACTTCAACGACGTTTTGAACACCATGGAGCATATGAGATGTTCAAGGAGTTGAAGTTGATATTTCAAGCAAATGCCCGGATTGAGTAATATGAAGTCTCCAATAAGTTCTACAGCTGCAAGATGGAGGAGAATAGTTCTGTCAGTGAGCATATACTCAGAATGTCTGGGTATAACAATCACTTGATTCAACTGGGAGTTAATCTTCCGGATGATAGTGTTATTGACAAAATTCTTCAATCACTGCCACCAAGCTACAAGAGCTTCATGATGAACTATAATATGCAAGGGATGGATAAGACAATTCCCGAGCTCTTCGCGATGCTAAAGGCTGCAGAGGTAGAAATCAAGAAGGAGCATCAAGTGTTGATGGTCAACAAGACCACCAGTTTCAAAAAAAGGGTAAAGGGAAGAAGGGGAACTTCAAGAAGAATGGCAAGCAAGTTGTTGCTTGATACGTCTCCAACATATCTATAATTTTTGATTGTTTCATGCTATTATATTACCCATTTTGGATGTTTATGGGCTTTACTTTACACATTTATATCATTGTTGGGACTAACCTACTAACCGGAGGCCCAGCTCGTATTGCTATTTTTTTTTGCCTATTTTCAGTGTTTCGAAGAAAAGGAATATCAAACGGAGTCCAAACGGAATGAAACCTTCGGGAGCGTGATTTTTGGAACGAACGTGATCAAGAGGACTTGGAGTGCAAGTCAAGAAGCAGTCGAGGCGGCCACGAGGGTGGAGGGCGCGCCCACCCCTACTGGGCATGCCCCCTATCTCGTGGGCCCCTCGGGCGGCCACCGACCTACTTCTTCCTCCTATATATACCCACGTACCCCGAGAACATCAAAGGCGACCACGAAAAACTATTTCCACCACCGTAACCTTCTGTATCCGCGAGATCCCATCTTGGAGCCTTGGCCGGCGCTCCGCCGGAGGGGGAATCAACCACGGAGGGCTTCTACATCAACTTCATAGCCCCTCCGATGAGTTGTGAGTAGTTTACCACAGACCTTCGGGTCCATAGTTATTAGCTAGATGGCTTCTTCTCTCTTTTTGGATCTCAATACCATGTTCTCCTCGATCTTCTTGGAGATCTATTTGATGTAACTCTTTTTGCGGTGTTTTTGTCGAGATCCGATGAATTGTGGGTTTATGATCAAGTTTATCTATGAGAAATATTTGAATCTCCTCTGAATTCTTTTATGTTTGATTAAGTTATCTTTGCAAGTCTCTTCGAATTATCAGTTTGGTTTGGCCTACTAGATTGATCTTTCTTGCAATGGGAGAAGTGCTTAGCTTTGGGTTCAATCTTGCGGTGTCCTTTCCCAGTGACAGCAGGGGCAGCAAGGCACATATTGTATTGGTTCCATCGAGGATAAAAAGATGGGGTTTATATCATATTGCATGAGTTTATCCCTCTGCATCATGTCATCTTTCTTAATGCGTTACTCTGTTCTTTATGAACTTAATACTCTAGATGCATGCTGGATAGCGGTCGATGTGTGGAGTAATAGTAGTAGATGCAGGTAGGAGTCGGTCTACTTGTCACGGACGTGATGCCTATATACATGATCATGCCTAGATAATCTCATAATTATTCGCTTTTCTATCAATTGCTCGATAGTAATTTGTTCACCCACCGTAATACTTATGCTATCTTGAGAGAAGCCACTAGTGAAACCTATGGACCCCGGGTCTATATTTTATCATATAAGCTTTCAATCTAGTTTTATTTGCATCTTTACTTTTCCAACCTATATTACAAAATACCAAAAATATATTCATCTTATCATATTATCTCTATCAGATCTCACTTTTGCAAGTAGCCGTGAAGTGATTGACAACCCCTTTATTGCGTTGGTTGCGAGTTCTTGTTTGTTTGTGTAGGTGTGTGGGACTTTTGAGGAGCCTCCTACTGGATTGATACCTTGGTTCTCAAAAACTGAGGGAAATACTTATGCTACTATTGCTGCATCACCCTTTCCTCTTCAAGGAAAACCAACGCAAGCTCAAGACGTAGCACTGCTCAAGTGAAGAAGCCCACTGATACGTCTCCAACGTATCTATAAATTTTGATTGTTCCATGCTATTATATTACCCGTTTTGGATGTTTATGGGATTTACTTTACACATTTATATCATTTTTGGGACTAACCTACTAACCGGAGGCCCAACCCATTTTGCTGCTTTCTTGCCTATTTCAGTGTTTCGGAGAAAAGGGATATCAAATGGAGTCCAAACGGAATGAAACCTTCGTAAAAGTTATTTTTGGAACAGAAGCAATCCAGGGAACTTGGAGTGCAAGCCAGGGAAGCTTCGAGGAGGCCACAAGATAGGGGGGCGCCCCCCTGGGCGCGCCCTCCACTCTCGTGGGGCCCTCGTGGCTCCCCCGACCGACTTCTTTCGCCTATATATTCCCATATAACCTAAAAATATGAAAGCGAACAATAGATCGGGAGTTCCGCCGCCGCAAGCCTCTGTAGCCACCAAAAACCTCTAGGGAGCCCGTTCCGGCACCCTGCCGGAGGGGGGATCCCTCACCGGTGGCCATCTTCATCGTCCCGGCGCTATCCATGACGAGGAGGGAGTAGTTCACCCTCGGGGCTGAGGGTATGTACCAGTAGCTATGTGTTTGATCTCTCTCTCTCTCTCTCTCGTGTTCTCTCTATGGCACGATCTTGATGTATCGTGAGCTTTGCTATTATAGTTGGATCTTATGATGTTTCTCCCCCTCTACTCTCTTGTGATGAATTGAGTTTTCCCTTTGAAGTTATCTTGTCGGATTGAGTCTTTAAGGATTTGAGAACACTTGATGTATCTCTTGCCGTGCTTATCTGTGGTGACAATGGGATATCACGTGATCCACTTGATGTATGTTTTGGTGATCAACTTGCGGGTTCCGCCCATGAACCTATGCATAGGGGTTGGCACACGTTTTCGTCTTGAATCTCCGGTAGAAACTTTGGGGCACTCTTTAAAGCACTTTGTGTTGGTTGAATAGATGAATCTGAGATTGTGTAATTCATATTGTATAATCATGCCCACGGATACTTGAGGTGACAATGGAGTATCTAGGTGACATTAGGGTTTTGGTTGATTTGTGTCTTAAGGTGTTATTCTAGTACGAAGTCTATGATAGATTGAACGGAAAGAATATCTTTGTGTTATTTTACTACGGGCTCTTGAATAGATCGAGCAGAAATAATAACTTTGAGGTGGTTTCATACCCTACCATAATCTCTTCGTTTGTTCTCCGCTATTAGTGGCTTTGGAGTGACTCTTTGTTGCATGTTGAGGGATAGTTATATGATCCAATTATGTTATTATTGTTGAGAGAACTTGCACTAGTGAAAGTATGAACCTTAGGCCTTGTTTCCTACCATTGCAATACCGTTTACGCTCACTTTTATCATTAGTTACCTTGCTGTTTTTATATTTTCAGATTACAAAAACCAATTTCTACCATCCATATTGCACCTGTATCACCATCTCTTCGCCGAACTAGTGCACCTATACAATTTACCATTGTATTGGGTGTGTTGGGGACACAAGAGACTCTTTGTTATTTGGTTGCAGGGTTGTTTGAGAGAGACCATCTTCATCCTACGCCTCCCACGGATTGATAAACCTTAGGTCATCCACTTGAGGGAAATTTGCTACTGTCCTACAAATCTCTGCACTTGGAGGCCCAACAATGTCTACAAGAAGAAGGTTGCGTAGTAGACATCAAGCCCTTTTCTGGTGCTGTTGCCGGGGAGGTGAGTGCTTGAAGGTGTATCTTTAGATCTTGCAATTGAATCTTTTTGTTTCTTGTTTTATCACTAGTTTAGTCTATAAAAGAAAACTACAAAAAATGGAATTGAGTTTGTCTCATACACTTCATCTTTTTAATATCTTTTGTAAGTTTGATGAAAAGGAAAATTGTGCTCAAGTGCTAGAAGAAGAAATCGATAGAATGTTTGATACTAAATCTTTAAAGGATGAGCATGATTGCAATGTTGTTAGTATGAATTCCTTGAATATCCATGATGCTAATGATATGCAAAGCCACAAGCTTGGGGAAGCTATGCTTGATGAATATGATATTTTTTGCCCCCCAAGTTTTGATGAGCAAATTTATTATGATGAAAGCATGCCTCCTATTTATGATGATTATATTGATGAAAGTGAGTTTGGAAGAGTGTCAACTTTAGGAAGTAATGATCCCACTATTTTGGAGGATGTTGAATATTATTGTGATAATTATGAAAGTGGATTTGGAGAGATCATGACTTTATTTAGTGATGAATCCACTATTTCGGAAGAGGTTCCAATTGATTGTGAGAACAAAGTTGCTATCTATGATGATTATTGTGATGACTTGTTGCTATTAAGAATAATGATGAAACTTGTCATCATGATTTTGGTTTTCAATTGGATTATGCCTCACATGATAATTATTTTGTTGAGTTTGCTCCCACCACTATTCCGAATGAGAGGAATTTTGCTTATGTGGAGAGTAGTAAAATTTCTATGCTTGTAGATCATGAAAATAATGCTTTAGGTTCTAGTTATATTGTTGAATTCATTCGTGATGCTACTGAACATTATTACGAGGGAGGAATATATGCTTGTAGGAATTACAATAATGTCAAGTTTCCTCTCTATGTGTTGAAAATCTTGAAGCTATGCTTGTTTTGCCTTCCTATGCTAGTTGATTATTGTTCCCATAGGTTGTTTGCTCACAAATCCCTATGCATAGGAAGTGGGTTAGGCTTAAATGTGCTAGTCATATGCTTCATGATGCTCTCTTTATGTTTCAATTCTTATCTTTTATGTGAGCATCATTGTCATCATCATGCCTAGCTAGAAAGGCATTAAAGAAAAGCGCTTGTTGGGAGACAACCCAATATTTACCCTTATTTTTTTTGTGTGTTCACATGATTATGCTACTGTAGTAATCATGTTTTATAGCTTTTGTTTCAATAAAGTGCCAAGTAAGACCTTTAGGATAGCTTACGGTGATAGTTGTGTTGATCCTGCTGAAAATCAGAAACTCTTGCACCCAGTAAATTAGTTTTGATAATTCACATAAACGTGCTTATGATCTGATAATTTTTTCTCTGGATTGGTACACAAATTTCTTAGGACTTCCTAATTTGGTAGGATTTTTGGAGTTCCAGAAGTATACGTTTGATACAGATTACTACAGAATGTTCTGTTTTTGACAGATTCTGTTTTCTATGTGTTGTTTGCCTATTTTGATGAATCTATGAGTAGTATCGGAGGGTATGAACCATAAAGAAGTTGGAATACAGTAGATATTACACCAATATGAATTTATAATGAGTTCATTACAGTACCTAAGTGGTGGATTTATTTTCTTATACTAACGGAGCTTACGAGTTTTCTGTTGAGTTTTGTGTTGTGAAGTTTTCAAGTCTTGGGTAGAGATTCGATGGACTATGGAATAAGGAGTGGCAAGAGCCTAAGCTTGGGGATGCCCAAGGCACCCCAAGGTAATATTAAAGGACAACCAAGAGCCTAAGCTTGGGGATGCCCCCGATGGCATCCCCTCTTTCGTCTTCGTTCATCGGTAACTTTACTTGGAGCTATATTTTTATTCACCACATGATATGTGTTTTGCTTGGAGCGTCATTTTATTTTCTTTTGTTTTGCTTGATGTTTGAATAAAATACCAAGATCTGAAATTCTTAAATGTTAGAGAGTCTTCACATAGTTGCATAATTATTCGACTACTCATTGACCTTCACTTATATCTTTCGGAGTAGTTTGTCATTTGCTCTAGTACTCCACTTATATCTTTTAGAGCACGGCGGTGGGTTTCTTTTGAAGAAAGTATTGATCTCTCATGCTTCACTTATATTATATTGAGAGTCTTTTAGAACAGCATGTTAGTTGCTTTGGTTATAAATTTGGTCCTAGAATGATGGGCATCCAAGTTGGGTATAATAAAAACTATCATAGAAAGTGAATTGGATGCTATGATCAATTTGATGCTTGATAATTGTTTTGAGATATAGAGGTGGTGATATTAGAGTCATGCTAGTTGGGTGATTATGAATTTAAAGAATACTTTTGTTGAAGTTTGTGATTCCCGTAGCATGCACGTATGGTGAACCGCTTTGTGATGAAGTTGGAGCACAATTTTATTTATTGATTATCTTCCTTATGAGTGGCGGTCGGGGACGAGCGATGGTCTTTTCCTACCAATCTATCCCCCTAGGAGCATGCGCGTAGTACTTTGTTTTTGATGACTTGTAGATTTTTGCAATAAGTACATGAGTTCTTTATGACTAATGTCGAATCCATGGATTAGACGTAATCTCACCCTTCCACCATTGCTAGCCTCTCTTGTGCCGCGCAACTTTCGCCGGTACCATACACCCACCATATACCTTCCTCAAAACAGCCACCATACCTACCTATTATGGCATTTCCATAGCCATTCTGAGATATATTGCCATGCAACTTTCCACCGTTCCGTTTATATGACATGCATCATCATTGTCATATTGCTCTTTGCATGATCATGTAGTTGACATCGTATTTGTGGCAAGGCCACCTTCATAATTTTCATACATGTCGCTCTTGATTCATTGCATATCCCGGTACACCACCGGAGGCATTCATATAGAGTCATATCTTGTTTAAGTATTGAGTTGTAATCTTGAGTTGTAAGTAAATAAAAGTGTGATGATCTTCATTATTAGAGCATTGTCTCAGTGAGGAAAGGATGATGGAGACTATGATTCCCCCACAAGTCGGGATGAGACTCCGGACTTTACAAAAAGAAAAAAAAGGCCAAAAAGAAAAAAAGGCCAAAAAAGAAAAAAAGGAAAGAAAAAAAAGAAAGAGAAAAAGGAAAAAAAATAAAATGAGAGAAAAAGAGAGAAGGGACAATGCTACTATCCTTTTTACCACACTTGTGCTTCAAAGTAGCACCATGATCTTCATAATAGAGAGTCTCCTATGTTGTCACTTTCATATACTAGTGGGAATTTTTCATTATAGAACTTGGCTTGTATATTCCAATGATGGGCTTCCTCAAAATGCCCTAGGTCTTCGTGAGCAAGCGAGTTGGATGCACACCCACTTAGTTTCTTTTGTTGAACTTTCATACATTTATAGCTCTAGTGCATCCATTGCATGGCAATCCCTACTCACTCACATTGATATCTATTAATGGGAATCTCCATAGCCCGTTGCTACGCCTAGTCGATGTGAGACTATCTTCCTCCTTTTTGTCTTCTCCACAACCACCATTCTATTCCACTTATAGCGCTATGTCCATGGCTCACGCTCATGTATTGCGTGAAAGTTGAAAAAGTTTGAGATTACTAAAGTATGAAACAATTGCTTGGCTTGTCATCTGGGTTGTGCATGATTAAATATTTTGTGTGATGAAGATAGAGCAACAGCCAGACTATATGATTTTGTAGGGATAACTTTCTTTAGCCATGTTATTTTGAGAAGACATGATTGCTTTGATTAGTATGCTTGAAGTATTATTATTTCTTATGTTAATATGAACTTTTATTTTGAATCATTTGGATCTGAACATTCATGCCACAATAAAGAAAATTACATTGAGAATTATGCTAGGTAGCATCCCACATCAAAAGTTCTGTTTTTATCATTTACCTACTCGAGGACGAGCAGGAATTAAGCTTGGGGATGCTTGATACATCTCCAATGTATCTATAATTTTTGATTGTTCCATGCTATTATATTACCCATTTTGGATGTTTATGGGCTTTACTTTACACATTTATATCATTTTTGGGACTAACTTACTAACCGGAGGCCCAACCCATTTTGTTGTTTTCTTGCCTATTTTAGTGTTTCGAAGAAAAGGAATATCAAACGGAGTCCAAACGGAATGAAACCTTCAGATAAGTTATTTTTGGAACAGAAGCAATCCAGAGAACTTGGAGTGCAATCCAGGGAAGCTTCGAGGAGGCCACAAGATAGGGAGGCGCACCCACTCCCTGGGCGTGCCCTCCATTCTTGTGGGCCCCTCGTGGCTCCCCCGACTGACTTCTTTCGCCTATATATTCCCATATACCCTAAAAACATCAAAGCGAACAATAGATCGGGAGTTCCGCCGCCGCAAGCCTCTGTAGCCACCAAAAACCTCTCGGGCGCCCGTTCCGGCACCCTGCCAGAGGGGGGATCCCTCACCGGTGGCCATCTTCATCATCCCGACGCTATCCATGACGAGGAGGGAGTAGTTCACCCTCGAGGCTGAGGGTATGTACCAGTAACTATGTGTTTGATCTCTCTCTCTCTCTCTCGTGTTCTCTCTATGGCACGATCTTGATGTATCCGAGCTTTGCTATTATAGTTGGATCTCATGATGTTTCTCCCCTCTACTCTCTTGTGATGAATTGAGTTTTCCCTTTGAAGTTATCTTGTCGGATTGAGTCTTTAAGGATTTGAGAACACTTGATGTATGTCTTGCCGTGCTTATCTGTGGTGACAATGGGATATCACGTGATCCACTTGATGTATGTTTTGGTGATCAACTTGTAGGTTCCACCCATGAACCTATGCATAGGGATTGGCACACGTTTTCGTCTTGACTCTCCGGTAGAAACTTTGGGGCACTCTTTGAAGCACTTTTTGTTGGTTGAATAGATGAATCTGATATTGTGTGGTGCATATCGTATAATCATGCCCACGAATACTTGAGGTGACAATGGAGAATCTAGGTGACATTAGGGTTTTGGTTGATTTGTGTCTTAAGGTGTTATTCTAGTATGAACTCTATGATAGATTGAACGGAAAGAATAGCTTTGTGTTATTTTACTACGAGCTCTTGAATAGATCGAGCAAAAAGAATAACTTCGAGGTGGTTTCGTACCCTACCATAATCTCTTCGTTTGTTCTCTACTATTAGTGGCTTTGGAGTGACTCTTTGTTGCATGTTGAGGGATAGTTATATGATCCAATTATGTTATTATTGTTGAGAGAACTTGCACTAGTGAAAGTATGAACCTTAGGCCTTGTTTCCTACCATTGCAATGCCGTTTACGCTCACTTTTATCATTAGTTACCTTGCTGTTTTTATATTTTCAGATCACAAAAACCTATATCTACCATCCATATTGCACTTGTATCACCATCTCTTCGCTGAACTAGTGCACCTATACAATTTACCATTGTATTGGGTGTGTTGGGGACACAAGAGACTCTTTGTTATTTGGTTGCAGGGTTGTTTGAGAGAGACCATCTTCATCCTATGCCTCCCACAGATTGATAAACCTTAGGTCATCCACTTGAGGGAAATTTGCTACTGTCCTACAAACCTCTGCACTTGGAGGCCCAACAACGCCTACAAGAAGAAGGTTGCATAGTAGACATCACCCACGTCTGGACCTAAGCCAGCGACTGAGTACTTCTACTGCAAAGGGACTGGTCAGTAGAAGCAGAACTGCCCCAAGTATTTGGCGTTTAAGAAGGATGGCAAGGTGAACAAAGGTATATGTGATATACATGTTATTGATGTGTACCTTACTAATGCTCGCAGTAGCACCTAGGTATTTGATATTGGTTCTGTTGCTAATATTTGCAGCTCGAAACAGGGACTACGGATTAAGCGAAGATTGGCTAAGAATGAGGTGACGATGCACGTGGGAAATGGTTCCAAAGTCGATGTGATCGTGGTCGGCACGCTACCTCTACATCTACTTTCGGGATTAGTTTTAGACCTGAATTATTGTTATTTGGTGCCAGCGTTGAGCATGAACATTATATCTGGATCTTGTTTGGCGTGAGACGGTTATTCATTTAAATCAGAGAATAATGGTTGTTCTATTTATATGAGTAATATCTTTTATGGTCATGCACCCTTGAAGAGTGGTCTATTTATATTGAATCTCGATAGTAGTAATACACATATTCATAATATTGAAGCCAAAAGATGCAGAGTTGATAATGATATTGCAACTTATTTGTGGCACTGCCGTTTACGTCATATTGGTGTAAAGCGCATGAAGAAACTCCATTTTGATGGACTTTTAGAATCACTTGATTATGAATCACTTGGTACTTGCGAACCATGCCTCATGGGCAAGATGACTAAAACTCAGTTCTTCGGAACAATGGAGCGAGCAACAGATTTATTGGAAATCATACATACTGATGTATGTGGTCCAATGAATGTTGAGGCTCGCGGCGGGTAGCATTATTTTCTCACCTTCATAGATGAATTTAGCAGATATGGGTATATCTACTTGATAAAACATAATTCTGAAACATTTGAAAAGTTCAAAGAATTTTAGAGTGAAGTGGAAAACCATCGTAACAAGAAAATAAAGTTTCTACGATCTGATCATGGAGGAGAATATTTGAGTTACGAGTTTGGTCTTCATTTGAAACAATGCAGAATAGTATCGCAACTCACGCCACCCGGAACACCACAGCGTAATGGTGTGTCTGAACGTCGTAATCGTACTTTACTAGATATGGTGCGATCTATGATGTCTCTTACTAATTTACCGTTATCGTTTTGGGGTTATGCTTTAGAGACGGCTGCATTCACATTAAATATGGCACCATCTAAATCCGTTGAGACGACACCTTATGAACTATGGTTTGGCAAGAAACCAAAGTTGTCGCTTCTTAAAGTTTGGGGCTGCGATGCTTATGTGAAAAAGCTTCAACCTGATAAGCTCGAACCCAAATCGGAGAAATGTGTCTTCATAGGATACCCAAAGGAGGCTGTTGGGTACACCTCCTATCACAGATTCGAAGGCAAGACATTTGTTGCTAAGAATGGATCCTTTCTAGAGGAGTTTCTCTCGAAAGAAGTGAGTGGGAGGAAAGTAGAACTTAATGAGGTAGTTGTACCTCCTCCCTTATTGCAAAGTAGTTCATCACAGAAATCTGTTCATGTGACTCCTACAGCAATTAGTGAGGAAGCTAATGATGATGATCATGTAACTTCCGATCAAGTTACTACCAAACCTCGTAGGTCAACCAGAGTAAGTTCCGCACCAGAATGGTATGGTAATCCTGTTCTGGAGGTCATGTTACTTGACCATGACAAACCTACGAACTATGAGGAAGCGATGATGAGCCCAGATTCCGCAAATGGCTTGAGGCCATGAAGTCTGAGATGGGATCCATCTATGAGAACAAAGTGTGGACTTTGGTTGACTTGCCCGATGATCGGCAAGTGATGTCTACTACACAACCTTCTTCTTGTAGACGTTGTTGGGCCTGCAAGTGCACAGGTTTGTAGGATAGTAGCAAATCTCCCTCAAGTGGATGACCTAAGGTTTATCAATCAGTGGGAGGCGTAGGATGAAGATGGTCTCTCTCAAGCAACCCTGCAACCAAATAACAAAGAGTCTCCTGTGTCCCCAACACACCCAATACAATGGTAAATTGTATAGGTGCACTAGTTCAGCGAAGAGATGGTGATACAAGTGCAATATGGATGGTAGATATAGGTTTTTGTAATCTGAAAATATAAAAACAGCAAGGTAAGTAATGATAAACGTGAGCGTAAACGGTATTGCAATGATAGGAAACAAGGCCTAGGGTTCATACTTTCACTAGTGCAAGTTCTCTCAAGAATAATAACATAGATAGATCATATAACAATCCCTCAACATGCAACAAAGAGTCACTCCAAAGCAACTAATAGCGGAGAACAAACGAAGAGATTATGGTAGGGTACAAAACCACCTCAAAGTTATCCTTTCTGTTCTATCTATTCAAGAGTTCGTAGTAAAATAACATAAAGCTATTCTTTCCGCTCAATCTATCATAGAATTCATACTAGAATAACACCTTAAGACACAAATCAACCAAAACCCTAATGTCACCTAGATACTCCATTGTCACCTCAAGTATCCGTTAGCATGATTATACGATATGCATCACACAATCTCAGATTCATCCAACCAACACAAAGTACTTCAAAGAGTGCCCCAAATTTTCTACCGGAGAGTCAAGAAAACGTGTGCCAACCCCTATGCATAGGTTCATGGGCGAAACCCGCAAGTTGGTCACCAAAACATACATCAAGTGGCACATGATATCCCATTGTCACCACAGATAAACACGGCAAGACATACATCAAGTGTTCTCAAATCCTTAAAGACCCAATCCGATAAGATAACTTCAAGAGGAAAACTCAATTCATCACAAGATAGTAGAGGGGGAGAAACATCATAAGATCCAACTATAATAGCAAAGCTCACGATACATCAAGATCGTGCCATAGAGAGAACACGAGACAGAGAGAGATCAAACACATAGCTACTGGTACATACCCTCAGCCCCGAGGGTGAACTACTCCCTCCTCGTCATGGATAGCACCGGGATGATGAAGATGGACACCGGTGATGGGTTCCCCCTCCGGCAGGGTGCCGGAACGGGCTCCCGAGAGGTTTTTGGTGGCTACAGAGGCTTGCGGTGGCGGAACTCCCGATCTATCTTGATATTCGATGTTTTTAGGGTACGTAGGCTTATATAGGCGAAAGAAGTCGGTCGGGGGAGCCTCGAGGGGCCCACGAGAGGGTAGGGCGTGCCTAGGGGGGTGGGCGCGCCCCCCTATCTCGTGGCCTCCTCGATGATCTTCTAATGTGAACTCCAAGTCTCCCGGATCATATTCTTCCTAAAAATCACGCTCCCCAAGGTTTCATTCCGTTTGGACTCCGTTTGATATTCCTTTTCTTAGAAATACTGAAACAGGCAATAAAATAGCAATATGGGCTGGGCCTCCAGTTAATAGGTTAGTCCCAAAAGTAATATAAAAGTGTATAATAAAGCCCATAATCATTCAAAACAGATAATAAAATAGCATGAATGCTTCATAAATTATAGATACATTGGAGACGTATCAGCATCCCCAAGCTTAATTCCTACTCGTCCTCGAGTAGGTAAATGATAAAAGAAAGAATTTATGAAGTGTGAATGCTAGAAGGTGCACAAGTTTGATCAATGATAATTTTAGTCACCTTTTCTAGCATGATAATATGTCATAACAGTAGTTCATCTCATAAAACTTCTCACGATAAAGTAACAAGCAATTCACATGTTAAAGCATAGACCATAAACTTTCTTGAAAACTAGCAAACTTCATTCTTAGTCATCAAACAATTGCAATTCATCTTATTTTCGAGAATAGCAAACTCCACATACTCAACTATCATATAGTCTTCTACAATTGCTAACACTCACGCAATACTAATGGTTATGGAGTTTTAAACAGACACTGAGAAAGATAGGGGCTTATAGTGTTGCCTCCCAACGTATTCACCTTTGGGTGATGTCAACAATAATAGATCATGCTAACTTACATCCAATTGGATATATATATATATATCAGGATCTTTCCAACACGAGGTGCTTGCCAAAGGATAAAATGAAAAAGGGAAAGGTGAAGATCACCTTGACTCTTGCATAAAGTAAAAGACATAAAGTAAAAGATAGGCCCTTCGCAGAGGGAAGCAGAGGTGGTCATGCGCTTTTAGGGTTGGATGCACAAAATCTTAATGCGAATGAACGTCACTTTATATTGCCACTTGTATATGGACCTTTATTATGCAGTCCGTCGCTTTTATTGCTTCCATAACAAGATCGTATAAAGCTATTTTCTTCACACCAAAAGATCATACATATATAGAGAGCAATTTTTATTGCTTGCACCGATGACAACTTACTTGAAGGATCTTACTCAATCCATAGGTAGGTATGGTGGACTCTCATGGCAAAACTGGGTTTAAGGATATTTGGAAGCACAAGTAGTATCTCTAATTAGTGCAAGGAATTTTGGCTAGCATGAGGGGGAAAGGCAAACTCAACATGTTTGAATGATCCATGACAATATACTTTAACTGAGATGTGAGAAAACATAACCCATTACGTTGTCTTCCTTGTCCAACATCAACTCTTTAGCATGTCATACTTAATGAGTGCTCCCAATTATAAAACATGTCTAGGATAGTGTATTTATATATGAAATCTCTCTTCCTTCAATATTCTTTCATGAATTGTTCAAATGACCAATACGATGCTTGCTAACCTTCAATAAATTTACAACCTCTACTTCTTAGATGTGAAGTCATTACTCTCCATGGGGTAAGCAAATGAGAGATATATAATTTCAGATTTATGACAATCAACTCATTCAACCATTTACTCATAGGATAAAAGTGAAGCACACGAGTAAATGACAAACTACTCCAAAAAGATATAAGTGAAGATCAATGAGTAGCTAAATAATTATGTAACTATGTGAAGACTCTCTCTCATTAAGAATTTCAGATCTTGGTATTTATTCAAACAACAAGCAAAGCAAAATAAAATGACATTGCAAGGATAGCACAACTCATGTGAAGAAGCAAAAACTTAGGCTCAACTGATACTAACCGATAGTTGTTGAAGAAGAAAGGTGGGATGCCTAACGGGGCATCCCCAAGCTTAGATGCTTGAGACTTCTTGAAATATTATCTTGGGGCGCCTTGGGCATCCCGAAGTTTGAACTTTTGTGTCTCCTTAATTCCTCTCATATCATGGTTTCTCTTTTTATCAAAAGCTTCATCCACACCAAACTCAACAAGAACTCGTGAGATAGGTTAGTATAAACCAATGCAAAACCTTATCATTTTCTAATGTAACAAAACACTAAAATTATTATTAAACATTGGATACTAAATTTCTCTGCATATTTAATACTCCTATCCTCAAATAGAATCATTAAGCAAGCAAACATATGCAAACAATGCAAGCATAACAGCAATCTGCCAAAACAGTACAGTCTGTAAAGGATGCAAGAGTATCAATACTTCCCTAACTCCAAAAATTATGAGAAAAATACTAAGCTGTAGAAGATTTATCAGAGCTCAATATTCAAAAAGTTTCAACATTATACCATTCTCTGACTTTTCTAGGGAATTTTTGCAACAGCGGTAAACTTTCTGTTTTCAAACAGCAACATGTATACTAGCAAAATAAACATGGTAAAGGCTATCCTTGACATTTTAATTGAAACTAAAGATGAAAAAATTATTCTAAATAACATCAAACAAATGCTAACAAAAGAAAATGATGCTTCAAGCAAAACACATATCATGTGGTGAATAAAAATATAGCTCCAAGTAAAGTTACCGATGAACGAAGACGAAAGAGGGGATGCCATCCGGGGCATCCCCAAGCTTAGGATCTTGGTTGTCCTTGGATATTACCTTGGGGTGCCTTGGGAATCCCCAAGATTAGGCTCTTGCCACTCCTTATTCCATAGTCCATCGAATCCTTACCCAAAACTTGAAAACTCCACAACACAAAACTCAACAGAAAACTCGTAAGCTCCGTTAGTATAAGAAAATAAAACCACCACTTAGGTACTGTAATGAACTCATTCAAAATTCATATTGGTGTAATATCTACTGTATTCCAACTTCTCTAAAGTTCATACCCTATGATACTACTCATAGATTCATCAAAATAAGCAAACAACACATAGAAATAGAATCTGTCAAAAACAGAACAGTCTGTAGTAATCTGTATCAAACGTATACTTATAGAACTCCAAAAATCCTACCAAATTAGGAAGTCCTAAGAAATTTGTGTACCAATCAAGAGAAAACAGAATCAGATCAGAAGCACGTTTCTGTGAATTAACTAAACTAATTTACTGGGTGCAAAAGTTTCTGATTTTCAGCAGGATCAACACAACTATCACCGTAAGCCATCCTAAAGGTCTTACTTGGCACTTTATTGAAACAAAAGCTATAAAACATGATAATTACAGTAGCATAATGATGTGGGAACACAAAAACAATAAGGGTAAATATTGGGTTGTCTCCCAACAAGCGCTTTTCTTTAATGCCTTTCTAGCTAGGCATGATGATGGCAATGATGCTCACATAAAAGATAAGAATCGAAACATAACGGGAGCATCATGAAGCATATGACTAGCACATTTAAGTCTAACCCACTTCCTATGCATAGGGATTTTGTGAGCAAACAACTTATGGGAACAATAATCAACAAGCATAGGAAGGTAAAACAAGCATAGTTTCAAAATTTTCAACACATAGGAAGGAAACTTGATATTATTGCAATTCCTACAAGCATATGTTGCTCCCTCATAATAATTTTCAGTAGAATCATGAATGAATTCAACAATATAACCAGCACCTAAAGCATTCTTTTCATGATCTGCAAGCACAGAAAATTTACTACTCTCCACATAAGCAAAATTCTTCTCATTCGGAATAGTGGGAGCAAACTCAACAAAATAATTATCATGTGAAGCATAATCCAATTGAAAACTAAAATCATGATGACAAGTTTCATGGTTATCATTATTCTTAATAGAATATAAGTCATCACAATAATCATCATAGATAGCAACTTTGTTCTCATAATCAATTGGAACCTCTTCCGAAATAGTGGAATCATCACTAAATAAAGTTGATACTCTTCCAAATCCACTTTCATGTTTATCACAATAAGATTCAGCATCCTCCAAAATGGTGGGACCAGTACTTCCTAAAGTTGACACTCTTCCAAACCCACTTTCATCAATATATTCATCATAAATAGGAGGCATGCTTTCATCATAATAAATATTCTCATCAAAGCTTGGGGGACAAAAAATATCATCTTCATCAAACATAGCATCCCCAAGCTTGTAGCTTTGCATATCATTAGCATCATCGATATTCAAGGGATTCATACTAACAACATTGCAATCATGCTCATCATATAAAGATCTAGTACCAAACATTTTATAGACTTCTTCTTCTAGAACTTGAGCACAATTTTCCTTTTCATCATACTCACAAAAGATATTAAAAAGATGAAGCGTACGAGGCAAACTCAAATCCATTTTTTTAGTTTTTTTATAAACTAAACTAGTGATAAAACAAGAAACAAAAAGATTCGATTGCAAGATCTAAAGATATACCTTCAAGCACTCACCTCACTGGCAACGGCGCCAGAAAAGAGCTTGATTGACGGGGTGTGAGTGCCGCTTACCTAGCCTCCCCGACAACAGCGTCAGAAAAGAGCTTGATGTCTACTACACAACCTTATTCTTGTATACGTTGTTGGGCCTGCAAGTGCACAGGTTTGTAGGACAGTAGCAAATTTCCCTCAAGTGGATGACCTAAGGTTTATCAATCCGTGGGAGGCGTAGGATGAAGATGGTCTCTCTCAAACAACCCTGCAACCAAATAACAAAGAGTCTCTTGTGTCCCCAACACACCCAATACAATGGTAAATTGTATAGGTGCACTAGTTCGGCGAAGAGATGGTGATACAGGTACAATATGGATGGTAGAAATAGGTTTTTGTAATCTGAAAATATAAAAACAGCAAGGTAACTAATGATAAAAGTGAGCGTAAACGGTATTGCAATGGTAGTAAACAAGGCCTAAGGTTCATACTTTCACTAGTGCAAGTTCTCTCAACAATAATAACATAATTGGATCATATAACTATCCCTCAACATGCAACAAAGAGTCACTCCAAAGCCACTAATAGCGGAGAACAAACGAAGAGATTATGGTAGGGTATGAAACCACCTCAAAGTTATTCTTTTTGCTCGATTTATTCAAGAGCTCGTAGTAAAATAACACAAAGCTATTCTTTCCGTTCAATCTATCATAGAGTTCGTACTAGAATAAAACCTTAAGACACAAATCAACCAAAACCCTAATGTCACCTAGATACTCCATTGTCACCTCAAGTATCTGTGGGCATGATTATACGATATGCATCACACAATCTCATATTCATCCAACCAACACAAAGTACTTCAAAGAGTGCCCCAAAGTTTCTACCGGAGAGTCAAGAAAACGTGTGCCAACCCCTATGCATAGGTTCATGGGCGGAACCCGCAAGTTGGTCACCAAAACATACATCAAGTGGCACGTGATATCCCATTGTCACCATAGATAAACACGGCAAGACATACATCAAGTGTTCTCAAATCCTTAAAGACTCAATCCGATAAGATAACTTCAAGAGGAAAACTCAATTCATCACAAGAGAGTAGAGGGGGAGAAACATCATAAGATCCAACTATAATAGCAAAGCTCGCGATACATCAAGATCGTGCCATAGAGAGAACAGCAGAGAGAGAGATCAAACACATAGCTACTGGTACATACCCTCAGCCCCGAGGGTGAACTACTCCCTCCTCGTCATGGATAGCGCCGGGATGATGAAGATGGCCACCAGTGATGGGTTCCCCCTCCGGCAGGGTGCCGGAACAGGCTCCCGAGAGGTTTTTGGTGGCTACAGAGGCTTGCGGCGGCGGAACTCCCGATCTATCTTGATATTCGATGTTTTTAGGGTACGCAGGCTTATATAGGCGAAAGAAGTCGGCCGGGGGAGCCTCGAGGGGCCCACGAGAGGGTAGGGCGTGCCCAGGGGGGTGGGCGCGCCCCCTATCTCGTGGCCTCCTCGATGATCTTCTGACATGAACTCCAAGTCTCCCGGATCATATTCTTCCTAAAAATCACGCTCCCGAAGGTTTCATTCCGTTTGGACTCCGTTTGATATTCCTTTTCTTCGAAATACTGAAACAGGCAATAAAACAATAATATGGGTTGGGCCTCCGGTTAATAGGTTAGTCCCAAAAGTAATATAAAAGTGTATAATAAAGCCCATAATCATTCAAAACAGATAATAAAATAGCATGAATGCTTCATAAATTATAGATACGTTGGAGACGTATCACCAAGCCATCGAGAATAAACGGATCTTCAAGAAGAAGACACACGCCTGAAGGTAATGTTACTGTCTACAAAGCCAGACTTGTTGCGAAAGGTTTTCGACAAGTTCAAGGAGTTGACTACGATGAGACTTTCTCACCCGTAGCGATGCTTAAGTCCGTCTGAATCATGTTAGAAATTGCCGCATTTATTGATTATGAATTTGGCAAATGGATGTAAAGACTGCATTCCTGAATGGATTTCTGGAAGAAGAGTTGTATATGATACAATCTGAAGGTTTTATCGATCCAAAGGATGCTAACAAAGTGTGCAAACTCCAGCGATCCATCTATGGACTGGTGCAAGCATCTCAGAGTTGGAATAAACGTTTTGATAGTGTGATCAAAGCATATGGTTTTATACAGACTTTTGGAGAAGCCTGTATTTACAAGAAAGTGAGTGGAAGCTCTATAGCATTTCTAATATTATATGTGGATGACATATTGTTGATTGGAAATGATATAGAATTTCTGGATAGCATAAGAGGATACTTGAATAAGAGTTTTTCAATGAAAGACCTCGGTGAAGCTGCTTATATATTGGGCATCAAGATCTATAGAGATAGATCAAGACGCTTAATTGGACTTTCACAAAGCACATACCTTGATAAAGTTTTGAAGAAGTTCAAAATGGATCAAGCAAAGAAAGGGTTCTTGCCTATGTTACAAGGTGTGAAGTTGAGTCAGACTCAAGACCCGACCACTGCAGAAGATAGAGATAAAATGAAAGATGTTCCCTATGCTTCAGCCATAGGCTCTATCATGTATGCAATGCTCTGTACCAGACCTGATGTGTGCCTTGCTATTAGCTTAGCAGGGAGGTACCAAAGTAATCCAGGAGTGGATCACTGAACAGCGGTCAAGAACATCCTAAAATACGTGAAAAGGACTAAGGATATGTTTCTCGTTTATGGAGGTGACAAAGAGATCGTCATAAATGGTTACGTCAATGCAAGCTTTGACACTGAGCTGGATGACTCTAAGTCACAAACCGAATATGTGTTTATATTGAACGGTGGAGCTGTTAGTTGGTGCAGTTCTAAGCAAGCGTCGTGGCGGGATCTACGTGTGAAGCGGAGTACATAGCTGCTTTGGAAGCAGCAAAGGAAGGAGTCTGAATGAAGGAGTTCATATCCGATCTAGGTGTCATACCTAGTGCATCGTGTCCAATGAAAATCTTTTGTGGCAATACTGGTGCAATTGCCTTGGCAAAGGAATCCAGATTTCACAAGAGAACCAAACAAATCAAGAGACGCTTCAATTCCATCCACGACCTAGTCAAGGAGGGAGAGATAGAGATTTGCAAGATACATACGGATCTGAATGTTGCTGACCCATTGACTAAGCCTCTCTCATGAGAAAAACATGATCAGCACCAAGTCTCCATGGGTGTTAGAATCATTACTGTGTACTCTAGATTATTGACTCTAGTGCAAGTGGGAGACTGAAGGAAATATGCCCTAGGGGCAATAATAAAGTTGTTATTTCTTTATATTCCCCCGGTAAGTGTATGTGCCTTATTGGGCCATAGTGGGGAGAGAGAGAGGAGACCAGGGCAGCCCGTGCGCCTCCTCTCCCTCTGGTCCGAATTGGACTAGGAGGGGCGGTGGTGCCCCCCTTTCCTTCCTCCCTCTCTCCCTCTTCCTTCTCTCCTAGTCCAACTAAGGAAGGGGGGAGGAATCCTACTCCCGGTGGGAGTAGGACTCCTCCAGGGCGCGCCATAGGAGGGCCGGCCCTCCCCCTCCTTCACTATGGGGGAGGGGGGGCACTGAGGGAGTCCTGGAATAGGGGGTATCCAGACAGCCGGACTATATACTTTTGCCGGACTGATGGACCGTGAAGATACAAGACTCAAGACTTCGTCTCGTGACCGGATGGGACTCTCCTTTGTGTGGAAGACAAGCTTGGCGATTCGGATATTGGATTTCCTTCTTTGTAACCGACTCCGTGTAAACCCTAGCCCCTTCCAGTGTCTATATAAACCGGAGGGTTTGGTCCGTATAGGGACAATCATAATCATCATAATCATCATAGGCTAGCTTCTAGGGTTTAGCCTCTACGATCTCGTGGTAGATCAACTCTTGTAATACTCATATCATCAAGATCAATCAAGCAGGAAGTAGGGTTTTACCTCCATCGAGAGGGCCCGAACCTGGGTAAAACATTGTGTCACTTGCCTCCTGTTACCATTAGCCTTAGACACATAGATCGGGACCCCCTACCCAAGATCCGCCGATTTTGACACCGACATTGGTGCTTTCATTGAGAGTTCCTCTATGTCGTTGCTGCAAGGCTCGATGGCTCCTTCAATCATCAACAACTTAGTCCAGGGTGAGACCTTTCTCCCCGGACAGATCTTCGTGTTCGGCGGCTTCGCACTGCGGGCCAATTCGCTCGGCCATCTAGATCAGATCGACAGCTACGCCCCTGACCATCAGGTCAGGTTCAAAAACTTGAACTACATGGCCGATATCCGCGGTGATCTTCGACGGATTCGGGCCAATGCCAGGAGCGCCGAACAGTCACGGTGAGCATGGCTTAGACCTGCTGTCGGACAATACTCGGGATATCGCACCTGCAGGAGCCCCAGACCTAAATCTGGGGCAGATTGCATCGCCCGAGGACGGGTGGATGGACCCCGCCCCGGAGGCCACACACCCATCAGTGGTACAGCCGAACACAGACTCCATCCCCAAGGAAGCATGTGTCTCCAGACCCCTGGAATTGTGTCCGGTTGTAGGTCCCAGATCGCGCGCCCCCGAGCCTGCCGATTCTGGCTGGGCTCCAGTAATGGAATTTGCCACCGCGGATATCTTCCAGCACTCGCCCTTTGGCGACATGCTGAGCTCATTAAAGTCTCTCTCTTTGCCAGGAGACTCTTGGTCGAACTATGTCCGGCTCAGGCGGGAAGCAGGCGATGAGGGAATTCATTGCCCACCCTGAGGGAGTCCTGGATTAGGTGGTATCCAGACAGCCGAACTATACACTTTGTCCGGACTGTTGGAGCGTGGAGATACAAGACTCAAGACTCCGTCCCGTGTCCGGATGGGACTCTCCTTTGCATGGAAGACAAGCTTGGCGATCCGGATATTATATTTCCTTCCTTGTAACCGACTCCATGTAAACCCTAGCCCTCTCCGGTGTCTATATAAACCGGAGAGTTTGGTCCTTAGAGGGACGATCACAATCATAATCATCATAGGCTAGCTTCTAGGGTTTAGCCTCTACGATCTCGTGGTAGATCAACTCTTGTACTACTCATATCATCAATATCAATCAGGCAGGAAGTAGGGTTTTACCTCCATCGAGAGGGCCCGAACCTGGGTAAACATTGTGTCCCTTACCTCCTGTTACCATTAGCCTAAAACGTACAGATCGGGACCCCCTACCCGAGATCCGCCGGTTTTGACACCGACATTGGTGCTTTCATTGAGAGTTCCTCTGTGACGACGCTGCAAGGCTTGATGGCTCCTTCAATCATCAACAACACGGTCTGGGGTGAGACTTTTCTCCCCGGACAGATCTTCGTGTTCGGCGGCTTCGCACTGTGGGCCAATTCGCTTGGCCAACTAGAGCAGATCGACAGCTACGCCCCTGGCCACCAGGTCAGGTTCGGAAACCTGAACTACACGATCGATATCCGCGGAGACTTGATCTTCAACGGATTCGGGCCTATGCGAGGAGCGCCGGACAGTCAGGATGAGCACGGCTTAGACCTGCTGTCGGACAATGCTCGGGATGTCACCCCTGCGGTAGCCCCGGACCTAAATCCGGAACAGACCACGTTGCCTAAGGACGGGTGGATGGACCCCGCCCCGCAGGCCGCACACTCATCGGCGATAGAGCCGAACATAGGCCTCACCCCCAAAGAAGCCTGTGACACCGGACCCCCGGACTCGTATCCGGCTGTAGGTTCCAGTCTGCGCGCTCCTGAGCCCGCCGAACCTGGTTGGGCTCCTGTAATGGAGTTCACCACAGCGGATATCTTCCAGTACTCGCCCTTTGGCGACATGCTGAACTCATTAAAGTCTCTCTCTTTGTCAGGATACTCTTGGCCGAACTATGTCCGACTCGAGTGGGAAGCGGGGGACGAAGGAATTCGTTGCCCACCCACCACCCACTTCATTGCCATGGTCAATGACTTAACCGAAGTGCTTGACTTCGACTCTGAAGACATCGACAGTATGGACGATGATGCAGGAGAAGAACAGGATCCACCGCTCATGGGGCGGTGGACAGCCACCTCCTCATATGATATATGTATGGTGGACACTCCGAAAGAAACCAATGGCAATGAGGCAATGGAGGATAACCCCTCAGGGAAGAAAGCAAAGCATGGGTGTCATCGGCGCCGCTCCAAGCCCCACCATAGACATAACGGCACAGGAGACAAAATCAACCCGGATGCTGCCGAAGATGAGTACAACCCTGATTAGCCCGCCTTCGAGCAGGCCAAGCAGGAAGAGGGGCAGGTCAGCCCAGACGAACAGGCGATGGACGGACATCCGGAGGAGGACAATTACATGCCCCCTCCGAAGACGAGATTAGCCTCGGCGAAGACGAGTTCGGCGTACCTGAGGACCTCGTGGAGCAGGAGTGCTTCAAGCGCCGGCTCATGGCCACCGCGTGGAGCCTGAAAAAGAAGCAGCAGCAGCTCCAAGCTGATCAAGACTTGCTCACAGACAGATGGACCGAAGTCCTGGCAGCTGAGGAATACGAACTCGAGCGCCACACGGCTGACCGGCCAACCCATGGCCCGGATAAAATGGTATACCAGCCCGAATACCAGCCCGTGCCGCCACGCCAATACACTACGGCCCGGGGCAATAGGCAAGACCTGCAAGACATACTGGAAAACAAAGCAGGACAACCAAGATCGATCTACGGATCACGAGGGCGCGCTCAAACACGCAACGATGATCATCACGCCGGATACACTATGAACAAGTCCGACCGGGCCGAATACAGCCACCCAGACTCATTCGAACTGCGTAGCCACATAGCCCGACATAGAGGCGCCGCACACCCCCTCTGCTTCACTGACGAAGTGATGGGTCATGAATTCCCAGAAGGGTTCAAACCCGTAAACATCGAATCATACGATGGCACAACAGACCCCGCAGTATGGATCGAATATTTCGTTCTCCACATCCACATGGCCCGCGGAGACGATCTACACGCCATCAAGTATCTTCCTCTTAAGCTCCAAGGACCTGCCCGGCATTGGCTAAACAGTCTGCCGGCAAATTCCATTGGGAGTTGGGAAAACCTGGAAGACGCGTTCCTCGACAACTTCCAGGGCACATACGTGTGACCACCGGACGCCGATGACTTGAGCCACATTACTCAACAGCCCGGAGAGTCAGCCAGGAAATTCTGGACTCGGTTCCTAACCAAAAAGAACGAAATAGTCGATTGTCCGGACGCTGAAGCCTTGGCGGCCTTTAAGCATAATATCCGTGAAGAGTGGCTCGCCCGACACCTCGGCCAGGAAAAACCCAAGTCCATGGCAGCACTCACAACACTAATGACCCGCTTTTGCGCAGGCGAGGACAGCTGGTTGGCTCGTAGTAGCACCACGCCACATTCTGGCACCTTGGATGTCCGTGACAATAACAGCAAGCCACGGCGCAACAGACATAAGCGACAAAACAACGGCGACAACGCTGAAGACATGGCAGTCAACACCGGATTCAACGGATCCAAATCCGGTCAGCGGAAAAAGCTGTTCAAAAGAAACAATCAGGAACTGATGAAGCCATGTACCTAGGGTAGGGTCATGGACCTGTCCAAGGTACCCTCCCCAAGGACATCTTTATAAGAAACTGCCTTTTAGTTGACCTGGAAGGATTCCACTCGACGGACTCGAAGACACTCGACCATGAAGCCACTCACTTAACCACCAGGAGATCTAGAGTCGCTCCACATACAAACGGTCTGTTATTAAGTAGTCTTTATGGTCATGATAGCACTTTATGTATGGCGTTACCAGTAACGCCCAGCCTTAATGTACATTGGATCCTTCATTACGTGGGCTCGCTGGGGTCCTGGCGCACTCTATATAAGCCACCCCCCTCCACAAGTAGAGGGGTTCGCACCTCTGTAACTCATACGCATATAATCTAGTCAACCGCCTCCGGGCTCCGAGACGTAGGGCTGTTACTTCCTCCGAGAAGGGCCTGAACTCGTAAATCCCTTGCATATACAACTACTCCATAGCTAGGATCTTGCCTCTCCATACCTACCCCCTATTCTACTATCAGGCTTAGAACCACGATAGTTGGCGCCCACCTTGGGGCGGGTGTCTTAGCGACTTATTGGAGAAGTTGCAATTGTTCCGATCGCCTTCACCATGGTTTCTGGCAGAGTTTTAGTTGAGGGCCGCGAGATCCGTCTCGGCGCGCTCACGTTCATCGCCGACGACTCCGCTTGGCTCTAGGAGGCTCCACTCGACATCGATGCACTCCCAGTCCGTGGGGTGACACACTTTCACGCATGTGTCTGCGGTGCCCTGCTGCGGCAACCGTCGGCCCCGTATCGATCGACCCCTGCATCATCCTCCCTCCCTGTTTCCTGCTAGCGCAAGCGCTCTGATCGGTCGAGTCTTAAGCGGTGGGTGAGGCATGCTACGGCTCGCCAGTCGGCCACCCCCCAAGTCACGGCGATTGAGCCCGACGAATCTCTCTACGGCCTGTTCGATTTGTCGACTAGCTCCGTAGAGACTGCATCCGAGTGCGACAGCAGTGATCCAGCGACGGAGGTCCTGATGGTCAATGGACCGCGTAGTCCTCCCGGCTTCCCCCGCACCAACGGAGGAGATGGCGGAGGCGACCCAGCGCAGGTCCACGAGGAGTATCAGCCCGAACCACTCACTTTGCTGCAAAGGGAAGATCTTCGCCGCTGGAACATGGATGCTCTGCATACTCCTATCGTCGGAGAAACCCCCGAGGCTCGCGCCCTAGAGGACACGCATTTGGCCAACTTGGCTGAACGCACTCGACTAGAGAACCTCCAACGAGCACTCGACGAACGTGCGCGGCAACGAGTACTAGACTCCAGTCGACGTCAGCTCTTTCCACCACCGACTCAGGTATATCGAACTCCAATTCAGAATCTAGCAGCTGCAGCCCGTATAGCAAAGTCGATTCAGCCCTCTCAGTCAAAGGCTGGCAGAGGCTTGATGCAGATCAGAGATTTACTCCGGGTAGCGGGAGATCAAAATTTAGCTGTATCGCAGTCGCATAATAGGATTCACAGTCGATCTGTCGCTGTGAATATAGTCCAGTCAGCCCATAGCCCAAGATCACCCCCGCGGCTGAGGGATGTGGAGGTCGACGTGATCAGTATGATGACCGATTCGATCGCGATGATCGGCGTCGAGTGCCCACTCCCCCCAAGGGGTGGGTCGTACACCCCTCGACAGCAAGATGACAGGCGCCAGCACAGTGTTGGACGAAGAGTTCCAGTCGACCCCAGAGAACCAGGTTTGATGCGAGATCCATTATCGTTCAGGGTTTGGTCGACCGGAACAGAGTTCGCCGAGAAGGTCATGATAGAGATGTACACACCAGTAGCAGAGTTCATGTTTCAGGACCAGAGTGTTTTAGCAGAGCCATCCAAGCCGCGGTGATTCCTCCCAACTTCAGATTGGCGACTGGGGTGAGTAAGTTCACTGGTGAGTCCAAGCCCGATACTTGGCTTGAGGACTACCGAGTGGCTGTTCAGATTAGCGATGGCAATGATGAGGTGGCCATGAAACACCTACCTCTTATGTTGGAGGGCTCGGCCAGAGCCTGGCTGAATCAGTTGACACCTAGCAGCATTTACACTTGGGAAGATCTTGCCCGAGTGTTTGGCAGGACATTTGAAGGAACTTGCAAGCGACCAGCAGGTTTGACAGAGCTACAGGTTTGCGTGCAAAAGTTGAATGAGACCCTGAGGGATTACATCCAGAGGTGGATCACATTGCATCACACAGTGGAGAATGTATCTGATCACCAAGCAGTCTGTGCCTTCAAGGAAGGCGTTAAGAACAGGGAGTTAAGTTTGAAGTTCGGTCGGACCGGAGACATGACTCTGAGTCGAATGATGGAGATTGCCACCAAATATGCCAATGGCGAACAAGAGGATCGGCTCCGGAGTGGCAAGTACAAGCCGACTGCTCATGAAACCGGAGGAGGGAACTCCAGTCGGAAGCAGAAGCAGAAAGCCGAGCCAGCTGCTCCTGGAGAAGCCTTGGCCGTGACTCAGGGCAAGTTTAAAGGGAAGCCCAAAGGATCTTGGAACCCCAAGAAGATGAAAGACAAGGAGGGAAACGACATGATGGATTTGCCATGCCACATCCATACGAAGAAAGACGAGGAGGGTTACTTCATTTACCCGAAACATACCACTCGCCAATGCCGACTCTTAATCCAACAGTTTCAGGGGAAACAACCCAAGGATAAGGAAAAGGAGGACAAGGTTGAAGACAAAGAGGACAGTGATGGAGGATACCCCCATGTCAATTCCACCCTGATGATTTTTGCTGATGTTGAGAGCAAAAGTCGATTGAAAGTTATCAACCGTGAGGTGAATATGGTTGCTCCGATGACACCTAGTTATCTGAAATGGTCCCAGACCGCCATCATGTTCGACCAGTCCGATCATCCGACACACATAGCCACCCCTGGGAGGCAAGCTTTGGTGGTCGACCCAGTCGTCGAAGGAACTCGACTGACTAAGGTTCTGATGGATGGTGGCAGCGGCCTGAATATATTGTACGCAGAGACGCTGAAAGGAATGGGCATTCCGATGTCCAGACTCAGTTCCAGCAACATGAGTTTCCATGGAGTCATTCCTGGGAAGAAGGCTGAGTCACTCGGCCAAATTGCTCTTGATGTGGTTTTCGGCGATTCAAAGCATTTCCGCAAAGAAAAGTTAACATTTGAAGTTGTGGATTTCCAGAGTGCTTATCACGCTATTTTGGGCAGGCCAGCTTATGCACGATTCATGGCTCGACCATGTTACGTGTACCTCAAATTGAAGATGCCTGGTCCCAAGGGTCTGATCACCATCACTGCCAATCGGAAAAAGGCAGAAGAGTGCTTTCAAAAGGGCTCAAAGATTGCCGATGCTCAGATAACAGTGGTCGAGCTGCAGGAATACCAGAAAAATGTAGATCCGAGTGATTTATTATGGGCCAAGAAGCCCGCCACGGAGTCAGTGTTCCAGTCCTCTGGTGAGACGAAGCCCGTTCACATTCACCCGACCGACCCCAATGCTGCTCCGACTCATATATCCACAACACTCGACTCTAAATAGGAAGAAGCGCTCATCCAGTTCCTCCGTGAGAACTGGGACATCTTCGCATCGAAGCCTGCTGACATGACGGGTGTTCCCAGGGGGCTGGCTGAGCATCGTTTACGAGTTGACTCAAAAGCGAAACCTGTCAAAGAACATCTTCGACGGTCTGCCGTCCAGAAAAGAAAGGCCATTGGCGAGGAGGTGGCTCGGCTCCTGGCAGCTGAGTTTATCCGAGAAATTTACCACTCCGAGTGGCTCACCAATGTTGTCATGGTCCCCAAGAAGGACAAGTCACTTCGCATGTGCATTGATTTCAAACATATCAATCGGGCATGCCCGAAAGATCATTTTCCTCTCCCCCGCATCGACCAAATAGTCGACTCAACTACGGGATGTGAGCGCCTGTCTTTTTTAGACGCTTATTCCGGTTACCATCAGATCCGTCTGTATGGACCCGACGAGATCAAAACAGCTTTCATCACTCCATTCGGGTGCTTCTGCTATGTCACCATGCCATTCGGCCTCAAGAATGCCGGAGCCACGTTCATGAGGATGATTCAGAAGTGTTTACTCACTCAAATCAGTCGGAACGTGGAAGCATACATGGATGATATTGTGGTCAAATTACGGAAGGGTTCCGACCTGTTGACTGACCTCGCTGAAACATTTGCCAATCTCAGGAGGTATGATATCAAGCTTAATCCATCAAAGTGCACATTCGGAGTTCCTGGCGGAAAGTTACTCGGTTTTCTCGTTTCCGAACGAGGAATCGACGCCAACCCAGAAAATGTTGGCACTATACTCCGAATGAAACGCCCCGTACGTGTGCACGATGTCCAGAAACTTACTGGATGCTTGGCCGCGTTAAGTCGATTCATCTCTCGCCTCGGTGAAAAGGCATTGCCTCTTTACCGACTGATGAAAAAGTCAGACAAGTTCGAGTGGACTCCAGAAGCTGATGCAGCATTTGCAGAGCTAAAAGCTCTGCTCTCCACCTAGCCGGTGCTTGCTGCTCCAATCAGCAAAGAGCCTTTGTTGCTTTACATTGCAGCCACATGACAAGTCGTCAGTACAATACTTACGGTCGAGCGGGAAGAAGAAGGGAAAGCCTTCAAAGTTCAGCGCCCAATATATTATCTTTCCGAAGTGTTGACCCCATCGAAGCAAAGATACCCTCATTATCAGAAGCTTGTATATGGGATTTACATGACCACGAAGAAGGTTGCTCATTATTTCTCTGATCATTCCATTACAGTCGTCAGCGACGCCCCATTGTCAGAGATTTTGCACAACAGAGATGCAACTGGTCGAGTGGCAAAATGGGCGATTGAACTCCTTCCCCTTGATATCAAGTTTGAGGCAAAGAAAGCCATTAAGTCCCAAGCAGTAGCAGATTTCATCACCGAGTGGATTGAACAGCAACTACCGACTCAAGTTCACTCGGAGCACTGGACCATGTTCTTTGACGGTTCTAAGATGTTGAATGGTTCCGGTGCTGGGGTAGTATTGGTTTCCCCCCGAGGAGATAAGCTCAGATATGTGCTCCAGATCCACTTTGATTCCTCCAACAATGAAGCAGAATACGAAGCACTTTTGTATGGGTTGCGCATGGCCATTTCACTCGGTGTCCGTCGCCTTATGGTTTATGGCGGCTCGGATTTGGTGGTCAATTAGGTGATGAAGGAGTGGGACGTCAGAAGCCCAGCCATGACTGGTTACTCCAATGCAGTAAGAAAGCTTGAGAAGAAATTTGAAGGGTTAGAGCTCCATCATATACCCCGACTGAAGAATCAAGCGGCTGATGATTTGGCAAAGATAGGTTCCAAGAGAGAAGCCATTCCCAGTAATGTGTTCTTGGAACATATCCATACTCCATCAGTTCAGGAAGATCCTTTTACCGAAGAAGCTCCGCAGGCAAAAAGTGTCACAGATCCGACTGAAGTTGAAGTTCCAGCGGTGGTCGACCTAATCATGGAAGCGTTGGTCATCACTCCCGATTGGACAGTGCCGTACATTGCGTATATATCAAGGAAAGAGCTCCCAGAGGAAGAAGAAGAGGCTCGACAGATCGTCCACCGATCCAAATCCTTTACCGTGATAAAGGGACAGTTGTACAGAGAAAGCGCGACTGGAGTCGGTCAGAAATGTATAACGCCAGAAGAAGGTCGGATAATCCTTGACGATATCCACTCGGGGACCTGTGGCCATCATGCGTCCTCTCGGACCATTGTGGCTAAAGTATACCGAGCGGGATTTTACTGGCCAAGAGCAAATGAAATGGCAAAGGAGATAGTCGACAAGTGTGAAGGATGTCAATTTTACTCCAATATGTCACACAAGCCCGCCTCAGCCTTGAAGACCATTCCACTCGTTTGGCCTGCTATATGGGGATTGGATATGGTTGGACCACCCAGAACAGGCAGAAGCGGCTTCACCCATGTGCTGGTGGCAGTCGACAAGTTCACTAAGTGGATTGAAGCTAAACCCATCAAGAATCTTGATGCCGGCACTGCTGTTAGCTTCATCAGAGAGTTGATATTTAGATATGGAGTTCCACATAGCATCATCACTGATAATGGGTCAAACTTCGATTCCGAGGAATTCAGAGCCTTTTGCACATCTCAGGGCACACGAGTCGACTATGCTTCAGTCGCTCACCCCCAGTCGAATGGGCAGGCAGAACGAGCAAATGGTTTAATTCTCAAAGGGCTGAAACCCCGACTGATGCGCGATCTCAAGCACGCGCCTGGTGCATGGGTCGACGAGCTTCCGTTAGTACTTTGTGGATTAAGGACCACACCTAATCGGTTGACTGGGAGAACTCCGTTCTTCTTGGTCTACGGAGCTGAAGCAGTCTTGTCGAGTGACCTACTTCACAACGCACCCCGAGTCGAACTCTACACTGAAGATGAA
Source organism: Triticum aestivum (assembly GCF_018294505.1). Taxonomy (NCBI): domain Eukaryota; kingdom Viridiplantae; phylum Streptophyta; class Magnoliopsida; order Poales; family Poaceae; genus Triticum; species Triticum aestivum. The sequence goes on along the minus strand of NC_057801.1, from coordinate 427,134,201 downwards.
GCAGAGCAAGCCCGACAGGACACAGTCGACCTTCTAGAAGAAGAAAGAGAGATGGAAATGATCGGATCGACCATTTATCAGCAGGACTTACGTCGCTTCCATGCCAAAAATGTGAGGAGTCGAGCCTTCCAAGAAGGAGATTTGGTTCTCCGAGTGGATCAGCAGAAGCCACACAAGCTTGCTCCTACTTGGGAAGGCCCCTTCATCATCACCAAAGTTCTCCACAATGGAGCGTACCGCCTTTACAATGTTGGTCACCAGATTGATGAGCCCCAAGCTTGGAACGCGGAGCTGCTCCGCCCCTTTTATACTTAAGTATTCACTCGGATGAGATGTAATAAAAGTACTTCTGTAGTTTATTTATCAAAGACAAGAGTGTTATAATTTTCCCAGCGATTGTTGTTACTTCTGTTTACATGAGAAGTCCCCCAGGGGGTGGCTTAGCTGCAAATCCGTTTCGCCTAAGTTTGTAAAAAAAATCCTTGCCGGGTGGTGAGCCAGTCTCCCACTCGGTGTCTTAGCTGCAAATCTGTTTCACCTAAGTTTGTAAAAAAATCCTTGCCGAGTGGTGAGCCAGTCTCCCACTCAGGGGCTTAGCTGCGAATCTGTTTCGCCTAAGTAATTTCAAATCCTGCCGAGTGGTGAGCCAGCCTCCCACTCGGAGGCTTAGCTGCAGTCCAAGTACTCGCCTAAGTTCAAAAAAATCCTACCGAGTGGTGAGCCAGCCTCCCACTCGGAGGCTTAGCTGCAGTCCAAGTACTCGCCTAAGTTAAACGAAATCCTGCCGAGTGGTGAGCCAGCCTCCCACTCGGGGGCTTAGCTGCAGCCCAGTGCTTGCCTAAGAACAAATACAATGTGCGCTCCGCAAGGAGGACGAGGTGCAGGTCGACTGCTACCTTCTCCTTCTGAGCTACGCCACAAATACAATGTGAGCTCCGCAAGGAGGACGAGGTGCAGGTCGACTGCTACCTTCTCCTTCTGAGCTACGCCACAAATACAATGTGCGCTCCGCAAGGAGGACGAGGTGCAGGTCAACTGTTACTTTCTCCTTCCGAGCTACGCCACAAATACAATGTGCGCTCCGCAAGGAGGACAAGGTCCAGGTCGACTGTTACCTTCCCCTTCGGAGGTACGCTACAAAAAATCCTACCGAGTGGAGAGCAAACCTCCCACTCGGGGGGCTTAGCTGCAGCCCAGTGCCCGCCTAAGTTTTTAAAAATCCTACCGAGTGGAGAGCAAACCTCCCACTCGGGGGCTTAGCTGCAGCCCAGTGCTCGCCTAAGTTTTTGAAAATCCTACCAAGTGGAGAGCAAACCTCCCACTAGGGGGCTTAGCTGCAGCCCAGTGCTCGCCTAAGTTTTTGAAAATCCTACCAAGTGGAGAGAAAACCTCCCCCCCAGGGGCTTAGCTGCAGCCCAGTGCTCGCCTAAGTTTTTGAAAATCCTACCGAGTGGAAAGCAAACCTCCCACTCGGGGGCTTAGCTGCAGCCCAGTGCTCGCCTAAGTTTTTGAAAATCCTACCGAGTGGAGAGCAAACCTCCCACTCGGGGGCTTAGCTGCAGCCCAGTGCTCGCCTAAGTTTTTGAAAATCCGCTCTGTAGGGATGATGAGGTACGAGTCGACTGTTACCTTCCCCTTCAGAGCTCCGCCACAAATACAATGTGCGCTCCATCCCGATCCGCAAGGACGCAAGTCGACTGCAATCTGTGCTTCATTCCTACCTACAAGAGTGCATCACGAGCATATATTCCGAGCAAAGAACAATGTTCATTCGAAGACAAAAGCAAACATATTCAATGACAAACCCAAGTTCAGAGAGCATCCTACGGATCCAGAAGTGCTCAGGCACCGAGCCTGTTAAAGTTTAATGGTTACAAAAACCACTCGGCATTCCGAGGCAAATTTAAGGCATCAAGCATAGAAGTTTTTTACTCCTCCGGGGGAGGATTGGAAGGCGCGACAAACTCGTCTAGGTCGATCCCATCTGCAATCTGAGTGGCCATAGCAATGAAGGTCTCCATGAAAGATCGGAAGTCATGCTTCTTGGTATTGGCCACCTTGAGAGACGCCAGCTTGTCCTCTCGCGCGTCCTTGCAGTGAACTCGGACCAACGACAGAGCAACATCAGCACCACACCTGGTAGAAGACTTTTTCCATTCTTGCACTCGACTTGGAATTTTGTTCAGTCAAGTCATTCGAGACTCGAGGTCATTCTGAAGTGTTTCCCCCGGCCAGAGTGTTGTGTCGATGCGCGATGCTGCAACCTTCAGTCTAGCAAGATAGTCGACCACGACAGCAAGGTGAGACTCCAGTCGGAGCACGTTCATAGCAACTTCGTCTTTCACAGGAGAGTTGATGGGATCCAGGCTTGTCTCCACTCGACCAGTCTCTTCCTCAAAGTTTTGGCAGAATTCTGTAAACACAACCCAAAGATAAGCCAGTAGTTTTGTGGTAAGTCCATGATTACAAGCCAGTCGGATATAAGGGATTACCTTCAAGCATGAGGAATAACTTCTTGGCAAGCCCTCCCAGATAAACCTCTAGATCATTCTTCTTTCCCGCCAGTTTGCTAGCCTTGTCGCTCAGGGCTATCGTGTATTTCTTCAGTTGACTGACCTCCTTGTTGGCCGCGTCAAGAGCAGCTTTCAGATTGGTATTCTCCTCTTCAAGTTTGCTGATTGAAGCCAGCTTGTCTTCTGCGAGTTTCATCTTGTCCGAAGCCGTTTTCTGCGCCTCGGCGAGGTCAAGATCTTTCTTCCTCAGAGCATCCTTCAGTTTATCTGCAAAGTGACAGTGAGATCAGACTCGGGAATGGACAAAAAATAAGGGCAGTCGTCAAGGTTCTCACCAAACATACCTTTTGCCTCCTCCTTCGCCTTCGTGAAGTTCTCCTGGACAAGCTTCAGATCAAGTTCAAGCTGGATATGCTTGTTCTCCAACTCAGTATAATGAGCCACAAGCTCGCAAGATTTCTGCGAAAGATCAATCGACGGACATCAAAGATAGGTCACTTCCGAGTGAGTAAGAGAAAAATCGTGGCATTTCTAAGACTACAGCCGAATCAAAATATTCAACTGTAGTCTCCGGGACTACACCCAGTGGGTGCACTCAGCGTGCCCCCACTGGTTCTATCAGCTTGGGTCGATCAATCGACCAAAAGAGACAAAAAGGTTAACTGCCAGCAGTTAACCACAGTTTCAAAAAAAATGTTCTTCAGACCATAGTCGACTACCAGCAGTCCACCACGGTCTCGGGGACTACACCCAGTGGGTGCACTCAGCGTGCCCCCACTGGTACCATGATTCCATTCGACTAGATCGAGTGGAGAGAGTAAAGAGGAAAAGTTCAAGGTATAAAGACTATAGTCGACTGCCAGCAGTCCACCATAGTCTCGGGGACTACACCCAGTGGGTGCACTCAGCGTGCCCCCACCAATCCAGATATTCAATCGACACACCGAGTGGGTGTACAGATACTAAGATCTTCAGAAAGAAAAGTTTTCAGGTACCATATCCTAACAGAATAGGCGGTGATCAACTAACCTGGACATTGCTCTAAAGGGCTGAACTTGCATCATAAGCCGCTTGACTGGCGTCTCGGATTGCCTTCACCTGTTCCATCATGACCCCCGCCTAGCGTATAGCTTCTTTAGCAGCACCTGCTTGGTCCTCTGGGACGTGGTGGGTGGAGAAAAGGGAAGGCGGATCAGCACTCGACGACGAAGGGCGAGCACTCGTCAGCGGCACGGCAAAGGACACGGTAGTCCGAGTGACGTTGCCCCCCTCCGGAACAAGCGTCTCAGGTGCTGATACAACCTAAGCAGTCTTGCCAGCAGACGTCTTCCTGTTCCTCCTCTGCCTCAATGGCTCCTCATCGTCATCATCAGGGAGATCAATGATGATATTAGGTGGAGCTACAGAAAAGATTCAAAGTTAAAAATGAAGATCCTATCGACCGAAAGCGAAGCTACAGAGATCATACCAGGGTTGGAAGTGACAGCATCCTCCATTTCTTGATCTTCATGTCTGGTTGAGGTCTCAGAAGTAGCAGCACTGCGATTTCATAAATCAGTCGGTCAGCGAACGAGTCGACCAAGAGTGTATCCATGTTAAACAAGAAAACACAAGTTATGCCATTACCCGGAAATAGTGGGAATCACCATCCTCATCTTCGGCAGGGGCTTAGTCGGTTTTGATGATGCTGCACGGGGTTGCTTCGGCGCTTTCTCAGTCGGCGCCGGAGAGGTCGTCCGAGGACATTTGGTCGACTGCCCAACAGGCATGGCCGCCTTGCCGCGCTCGACTGCAGGGTCATGGACGAGCTTGGATCGTCTTTCAGTACGGGGAGGCTCGACTTCCTCCTCCTCTTCCTCCTCCTCTTCCTCATCAGAGCCGGCATCTTCTTCACCCTCCTCGCCATCGGATTCCCACTCCTCCTGACTTTCAGCCCCGCTCCCTTCCTCCTCTTCGGTCTGTTCTTGCGCCTCAGTTGGCATCGAATACATCTCGGTAGTAATCTGGAAGACAACAAACAAGACAAAAGTCAGTTGACCGAATGGTAGCAAAACAAAATGAAGGAAACAGGGTCACGATCAGAGATACGTGATCAGACCTTGTCTGGTTCGTATGACTGGTCGAGTGGCGGGATCCTCCTGGCTCCATGAGGGTTATCTTTGTTCCCTGTGATGGCAGTCATCCACCTCTCCAGAGTGGCGTCGTCGACCTCCTCCGGGTTGACCCGAGTGGTGTCTTCGGTACCAGAGTACATCCACATCGGATGGCCTCGATATTCAAGTGGCTGAATGCGCCATTGAAGGAAAACCTCTAGAAGATCCATGCCAGTCACCCCGTCGCGGATGAGCTGGACTACACGCTCTACCAACACCTTAACCTGAGCCTTCTCCTCCAGGACCACCTTCAGAGAGGACGGCTTGTTCACTCGGTCCATGGAGAAAGGAGGGAGTCCAGTCGTCTGCCCTGGCGTCGGCTGGTCTTGGCAGTAGAACCAGGTCGACTGCCACCCTCGGACTGACTCGGGAAGAATCATGGCTGGAAAAGCACTTTTACTCCTCATCTAAACCCCAAGACCCCCACACATCTGGATTACTTGGGTTTTCTCGTCACTTGGACTAGCCTTTTTCACCGTCTGAGAGCGACAAGTGAAAATGTGTTTGAAAAGGCCCCAATGCGGCCGACAACCCAAGTAGTTCTCACACAAGGACACGAAAGCAGCGAGATAGGCGATAGAGTTGGGTGTGAAGTGGTGGAGTTGTGCCCCAAAGAAGTTCAGAAATCCCCGAAAGAAAGGATTCGGCGGTAGAGAAAACCCGCGGTCAATGTGGGTGGCTAAGAGGACGCACTCACCCTCTTGAGGCTGCGACTGCCACTCCTTCCCCGGAAGCCTCGCTGATCCATGAGGGATCAGTCCTTCGTTGGCCAGGTCATCGAGGTCCTTCTGGCTGATGGTCGAGCGGATCCAGTCTCCCTTGATCCAGCCTTGCGGCAGACCGGCCCGCGACGGGGATCCACCCCGACTGGTCGCCCTCCCCTTCGCCTTCGCCGTCGCCTTCTTCGCCCGCTCCAAAGCCGCCGTCTTCTCCTTCACCATCGTTGCCGGCGAAGCAGACATAGAGCAACAACGCTGGGACGATGGCGAATGCAGTAGATGAATCTGAGGAAGAAGGAGGGGGAAATGAGGGCGCACTGTTCAAAAAAACCCCGTCCGGCGCCTTATATGAAGTCTCTTCCGAGTGGCTGACTGGTAGGCCCGGACGATCCTGTCGAATCCCGCAACAGTCGCGCGCGCGATACATGGCGAAAAAGGTGGAGTGAAGATCGAGGCATCCCAGCCTTATCCCATCCAAGTACCACGGCCCCCTCCACTTCGCGTGCTTCCCGAAATTCGGATCCCGCTAAATCCGCAACAGTAGAGCAACTTGTCAGACCGCAGATTTCCTCCGATCCATCACTCGGAAATCTCCAAGCTCATAAAAGTCACTCGACAGATACAAAGAATGGATCAAGGCGACTGAAAAAGAAGTTGATGCCATCACTAAAAATCATTGATCCGGAACAAGACACACTCGTAGCACGAAAAATAGGTCGGAAGAATTCTCAACTCCTTCCTCACTCAAACCTCGATCCATTCGGGGGCTAATGATGAAGCCATGTACCCAGGGTAGGGTCATGGACCTGTCCAAGGTACCCTCCCCAAGGACATCTTTATAAGAAACTGCCTTTCAGTCGACCTGGAAGGATTCCACTCGATGGACTCAAAGACACTCGACCATGAAGCCACTCACTCGACCACCAGGAGATCTAGAGTCGCTCCACATACAAATGGTTTGTTATTAAGTAGTCTTTATGGTCATGATAGAACTTTATGTATGGCGTTACCAGTAACGCCCGGCCTTAATGTACATTGGATCCTTCATTACGTGGGCTGGCTGGGGTCCTGGCGCACTCTATATAAGCCACCCCCTCCACAGGTAGAGGGGTTCACACCTCTGTAACACATAAGCATATAATCCAGTCGACCGCCTCCGGGCTCCGAGACGTAGGGCTGTTACTTCCTCCGAGAAGGGCCTGAACTCGTAAATCCCTTGCGTATACAACTACTCCATAGCTAGGATCTTGCCTCTCCATACCTACCCCCCTATTCTACTGTCAGGCTTAGAACCACGATAGGGACCGTCCAGTCTGGACCACATACTGGAACGCTCGTGCCAAATTCATGGCACCCCGGACAAACCAGCAAACCACACTAATAGAGACTGCTGGGTGTTCAAACAGGCCGGTAAAATAAACACCAAAAACAAGGAAAAGGGGCTGCACAGTGATGATGACGAGGAGCCCCGGCGTCCGAACACGGGGGGATAGAAGAAATTTCCTCCCCAGGTGAAAACTGTCAACATGATCTACGCCATCCACATTCCCAAACGGGAACGGAAGTGAGCACTACGGGACGTCTATGCGATGGAGCCAGTCGCCCCAAAGTTCAACCCATGGTCAGCCTGTCCGATCACCTTTGATCGTAGGGATCACCCTACCAGCATCCGTCACGGCGGTTCAGCTGCATTGGTCCTAGACCCAATCATCGACGGATTCCACCTCATGTGAGTCCTTATGGATGGCGGTAGTAGCCTGAACCTGCTTTATCAGGAGATAGTGAGGAAAATCGGCATCGACCCTTCAAGGATCAAGCCCACCAAAACCACCTTTAAAGGTGTAATTCCAGGAGTAGAGGCCCGTTGCATGGGCTCTATAACATTGGAAGTGGTCTTCGGATCTCTGGATAACTCCCGAAGCAAAGAGTTAATCTTCGATATCATCCCTTTCCGTAGTGGTTACCACGCACTGTTTGGACGAACCGCATTTGCTAGATTCAATGTTGTACCACACTATGCATACCTCAAGCTCAAGATGCCAGGACCGCGTGGGGTCATAACAATCAACGGAAACATGGACCGCTCTCTCCGTACAGAAGAACACACTGCAGCTCTCGCGGCGGAAGTACAATGCGGCCTTCTTTGACAAACCACCAATCCGGCGACGACAACCCCGCTACAGGATTGCCAGGCACGCCAAGAGCGCGACTAGCAGTCCGACCTCCGCTCAAGCCCTATCAAAGCAGCATCCGTGCCACGCATACACAATTACGCACTCAAAATACCATGGGCATAGGCAGAGGTGTAACAGTGACTCAATCAACAGTGCGGTATAACCGCAACATACTTTAATACCCCCCCCTTATCTTTGAGGACACTGCTTTAGGGCAACCTCTTCAGAAGAGCCGGATGGTCGGACTTACACAGGAGAGAAAACCAAGGAGGCAACAGGCTTTGCGCACAAAGGAAATACCCAGGTGGAATCTATTCACGATCGTTATACCTGTTTTATATACCTACATGCAGCCCGCCCTTGGATAGGACATGTTAAATAGTCATATTTACTTCTGCTTAACCGCACTCATTGTAAACATACGCTTAAACATATTATTCATCAATGAGAGATCATATATAGCGTCAGCTTATTATTCCTATTTGCACATTTTTTTCTATAAATGTTTATTTAATACTGCATCCGTACACCTTGGTACGTTCAGTTTGCCAGGGGCTTCTTATAGCGCCCCATAATACGGCAAGACAAGTCTGAACACTTTCAACAGTGCGGCACCCCGAACTTATAGCACTATATGCATCAGCTCCGAATCATGTCTTGGGTCAATAGTTGGGTTTGCCCGGCTCCCTTGTTTTGGTATCTTACGTTCCGTTATATCGGCTAAGGTAGCGCAGGGAGAACTACTGCGATTGTGTCCCGGTTCTTCCGGATGAGCACCTCAGTAGAGAAATCCGAAAACTAACCGGCATGATGCGGCGAGAGCTGGTCGCTGTTCGAGAGGTCTTAAAATCCTTAAAGATTTTTTTCGCTTTAGGCGAGGAATCGGCTCCGTCCGATTTAGGCGTATATAGCGCCCCAATTCGGCTTTCCAAATTCTAGGGGCTTCCCCGAAATTTAAAATTGTAGACTTCTATGGCTAAGTGAAAGTTATAAAGCCGCATAGTCTGACTGCCTTGTTCGCTGCGCCGGATACCTCCTTAAGGGACCAAAAATTTGGATAAAGAGTGTCCGGGTTTTTCCAGGAACACCCCGGTACTAGTTACGTGGGGGCGTAAGCCGACGACTGGCCTACTTTCAGAATTCTATAAACAGCCGCAGAGAAGGTAATATTTTAAATCAAAAAGCGCTACATAGCGCAAGTAACTTCGTCTTTATATTACAACAACGACAGAAGTACATTTACTCAAGGATCGTGTCCTTGGTACATTCATCGGCCATGAGACGAGCGCCCTTCATAATGCCATCATAATATTTCTCGGGACAGCGATGCGCCTTGCCCTCCTACGGCCCGTCCTTCACCAGCTTCTCCGCATCCAGCTTGCCCCAGTGCACCTTCGCACGGGCAAAGGCCCGGCGGGCACCCTCAATGCAAACGGACCGCTTGATCACCTCCAACCGCGGACAGGCATTTACCATCCGCTTTATCAGACCAAAGTAGCTGGCAGGCAAGGGCTCACCAGACCACATCCGGACTATGAAATTTTTCATAGCCACTTTGGCCGCCCTGTGGAGTTCCACCAACTGCTTCCGCTGGTCACTCAGAGGCATTGGGTGTTCGGCTCCAGCATACTGACACCAGAACAGCTTCTCCGTTGAGCTCCCCTCCTCGGCACGGTAGAACTCCACGACATCTGATACACTGCGTGGCAGATCTGCGAATGCCCTTGGAGAGCTCCGAATTCGGGTAAGTAAAAGAAAAGCCTCCTCCACATGCTTGCTTTGCATAAAGAATGTCTTACCCGCCGCTATCTTCTTGGCCGCCTAGATTTCCTGCTGTGCCTTTTCAGCTTCTGCCTTGGCGTCTTTCACACTCGCAAGGGCCTTCGCAAGCTCGGTCTCCTTCATCTTAAGGTCATGCTCCAAGGACTCGAACTTTTTGCCGAGCTCCTGGAGCTCTTGCCGTACCTCGCCCACTCTAGCATCTTGCTTCTCGCGCTCCTTGCGCTCTAGAGCCGCCTTGTCCTCGGCCTCGGACAACTTTCTTCAGAGACACCACTTCGGTGGTGGCCCCTGTTACAAAGTCACGATGCTTTGTCGTTAGAATAACCAATTTTGTCTATCCTTCATTATATGCGAACGGGGTATCACTCACCTTTGTTCTCTTTGAGCTGCCTCTTCGTGAGGCCGAGCTCTCCCTGCGCTTGCTCCAGGTCCCGTTTTAGTCCGGCGACCTCGGCTGTGCGGACAGCAGCGGCAAGCAGCACAGCCTGCTTATTCACATGCACACTTACTATTAGACTCCCGCGGATTATAATTGACCCTCTGTTTGGATTTTCTTTTCGAACACCAAACAGAGTATCAGGGGCTACTACCTATCGGGTGGTAATTTCACACCTTTTTATTACTTACCTCAAAGCCTATCAGGAGGCTGGTGCAGGCTTCGGTTAGTCCGCTCTTAGCAGACAGAACCTTCTGAATCACCGCACTCATAAGAGTATGCTGCTCTTCATCCATGGAAGCGCCGCGAAGCGCTTCCAGCAGACTATCCGACGCCTCTGGCATAACGGAATTCATCAGCATGGATGGCTCGCCCTCCCTAGCGAGGGGCCGCCTGCCCGCATTCGGAACCATCGAAGGTTCCGGCATAGTATCTGCCTGAGAGCCCGGCTTGCTGCGGCTCTCATCGGCACGATCCGCGGGGATCTTGTACCCTGTGTGTCCGGCATCTGAAATTCCCCTTGGGGCGTCTCCAGAGTCACCTCCCCCTGCTCTGGGAGCCTTTGGGACAACACCTCCGTGTCATCCGCAGGCTGAGGAATAGTGGCCATAGGGAGCGAGTTCATCGCCGAATCACTCAAGGACCCATCTGAAGACGATACCTCGGGATGGACCCCGACCGGACTGCATATATGTTCGGCGTTATAACAAGACTATGAAATAAAATCGCACTAAAGTATAAAAGAGTGCGGATACTTACGATCTTACTAGGGGCTTCCCCCTGAGTAGCCACTCCTCCTCGCTATGGGCGGCAATGGCGGAGTAATCTGGAAGGGACGCCTTTCCCTTCTTGGGCATCCTAGCCTCCCCCTCCGGGGCGGCTTTCCTCTTCTTCTCCTCCCCGGTATGGGGAGGTAGAGTTTCTTCGTCTTTCCCCCCGCCTCCACGGGAGGAATCTGCCTCATCGTCTTCGGACAACAAGGGTATAATGGCCTTGCGTCGGGGACCCTTCTCGGTCCCCTGGCCCGCCTTCTCAGGCCCCCCATCCTATCCGGATGGGGTGTCCTCTTCCTCTTCTTCCTCCCCTTCGGGGGAGGAGTGTGCCTCGTCATCTTCGGACGAGGCTTCCGGTACAACCTTACGCCGGAGACCTTCCCTGGTCCCCGGGGACTTCTTTACGGCCTTCTTCTCCGGCGCCTTGTAGGACGCCGGGACTAACATCTCCGTTAGGAGAGCATCCGTCGGGCCTTCTAGCAGTGGAGCCGGACAGTCAATCCGCTCCGCCGTCTCCACATACTCCTGACCAAATGCACACAATGACTTAAGATTCCCCCATGAGTACATTGGGAAGAACTGAATCCGGTGGAAGTCAGAAAACTCACCGGACGGGGGGGGGGGGGGGGGGGGCGGCATGAAGTCCGTGATCCTCGGATGTGGGAGGAGGTACTTCGGAGGCCTTGAACAGCGCCTTCCAGGCGCCTTTGTGCGTCATGCCGTAGAGCTTTTGAAGCGTCTGGTGTTTGGCCTGGACGAACTCCCACAGATTAAAAGCCCATCTTTGGCACGGAAGAATCCGGCGGACAAGCATGACCTGGACCACGTTGACAAGCTTGATTTTCTTGTCCTTCATATTCTTGATGCAGTTCTGGAGTCCGGTCAGCTCTACAGGTTCACCCCAGGCCAGGCCCTTCCTTTCCCAGGAGGTGAGCCGCATGGGGGCTCCGGATCGGAATTCGGGGGCCGCCGCCCAGTTGTCGTCGTGCGGCTCGGTGATGTAGAACCATCCCGATTGCCACCCTTTCATGGTCTCCGTGAAAGAGCCGTCAAGCCAGGTGACGTGGGGCATCTTGCCCACCATGGCGTCTCCGCACTCTGCCTTCTGGCCGCTCACGATCCCCGGCTTCACGCAGAAGATTCGTAGCCGCAGGCCGAAGTGAGGCCTGATGTGGAGGAAGGCCTCGCACACGACGATAAACGCCGAGATGTTGAGGACGAAATTTGGGGCTAGATCGTGGAAATCTAGCCCGTAGTAGAACATGAGCCCGCGGACGAAGGGATGAAGTGGAAATCCCAGTCCACACATAAAGTGGGCGAGAAATACGACCCTCTCATGGGGTTCCGGAGTTGGAGTGACTTGTCCCTTGTCCGGCAGCCGGTGCGCAATGTGTGCGGCCAAGTACCCAGCCGCCCGGAGCTTCGCAATATGCTCCTCCTTCACGGTGGAGACCACCCACTTGCCTCCTGCTCCGGACATGTTTGGCTGTGCAGAGAATGCGTGAACCAGGGCGCTGGAGCTCGAGGGTGTGGGAATGGATAAGCAGAGGAGGAAGAAGGCGTGGGTGAAAATGGGGAATCCTTATCCCTTTATAGAGGCGACGGACGATGTGCCTCCCCACATTCCCATTGAGAATCGCTTATTTCCGAAATGCCATGATTGATTGCGTGGTTGGGTTACCCACACCCGTATTGATGGAAATCCCGTAATAAGGGGACATGATCTCTGCTGTGACAAGACGTGCCAAGGAAACCGTCTCGCAATATGCGCTACGGCTGGTTGTGGAAAAGCGGTTCGAATAATTACCCGACCATAGAGTCATGTCACTTCGTCTAAATTTGTCAGCAGGTAAATTTTGTTAAATATCCTCCTCTCTATGATGGTATGTGAAGGCCATCTTGCAGACGTGGACAGGGTCTAAGTGTTCGATAAAAACTTTGGAGTATTCAGAGATGGAACCCGCCTTGCAATGCCGAAGACAAAACTGCGCACCGGACTCATCGTCATTGAAGCCTGGTTCAGGGGCTACTGAGGGAGTCCTGGATTAGGGGGTATCCGGACAGCCAGACTGTACACTTTGTCCGGACTGTTGGAGCATGGAGATACAAGACTCAAGACTCCATCCCGTGTCCGGATGGGACTCTCCTTTGCGTGGAAGACAAGCTTGGCGATCCGGATATTATATTTCCTTCCTTGTAACTGACTCCATGTAAACCCTAGCCCTCTTTGGTGTCTATATAAACCGAAGAGTTTGGTCCTTAGAGGGACGATCACAGTCATAATCATCATAGGCTAGCTTCTAGGGTTTAGCCTCTAGATCTCGTGGTATATCAACTCTTGTACTACTCATATCATCAATATCAATCAAGCAGGAAGTAGGGTTTTACCTCCATCGAGAGGGCCCGAACCTGGGTAAACATTGTGTCCCTTACCTCCTATTACCATTAGCCTAAGACGTACAAATCGGGACCCCCTACCCGAGATCCGCCGGTTTTGACACCGACACACCCACCACCGACTTCATAGCCACGGTCGATGATTCGACCGACGTGCTTGATTTTGACCCCGAAGACATCGACGGTGTGGACGCCGATGCAGGAGATGAACAGGAACCACCGACCAGGGGGCGATGGATAGCCACCTCCTCATATGATATATATATATATATATATATATATATATATATGGTGGACACTCCAAAAGAAACCAATGGCGATGAGGCAATGAAGGATAACCCCTCAAGGAAGAAGGCGAAGTATGAACGTCATCAGCACTGCCCTAAGCCCCGCCACAACAATACCGTCACAGGAGTCAAAAACAATCCGGGATGGTGCCGAAGATAAATACAATCCCGATCAGTCTGCCTTTGAGCAGGCCGTACAGTCGACAGACGGATACTGGGAGGAGAACAACTATGTGCCCCCCTCCGAAGATGAGGTGAGCCTCGGCGATGACGAATTCGGCGTGCCTAAGGATCCCGCAGAGCAAGTTCGCTTTAAGCAACGACTTATGGCCACGGCGAAAAGCCTGATAAAGAAGCAACGGCAGCTCAAAACTGACCAAGATTTGCTCACAGCCAGATGGACCAAGGTCCTAGAAACCGAGGAGTACGGACTCGACTGCCACACCAAGGGGTACATAAAGCACAATTCGCTACCTCAACCTGAGAAGGAGGTCCTAAAACCCACACCCCGACGCCAATATACCATGGTCCGGGGCAATACGCAGGAAACGAGAGGCAACATCCATAAACCTCGACGAAACAGACATAAGCATCACAAAAAAATGACGACGGTCAAGACAAGGGAGTTGGTGCCGAATTTGCGACCCCCAGTCCGGTCAGCGGAAACAGAACAGCTCAGGTCCATTCGGCCCGAGCAGCATACTCGACTAACCATGTCAAATTCATGGCACCCCTAGAGTGGCGGCCAAGCATACCAATAGAGAATGTCGGATCCCCAAAACAAAACGGCCGATCGGGCGCCTGAAACAATAAAAGGAAATCTCAAACAACGAGAAGCCCAGGCCACCAAACACGACGAGGTCAAAGGAAGATCCCCCGCAGTACAAAAATATGGCCGGCCATCTTCGATCACATCGACCATCTGGACAGTACCAACCATAGTAATTCAATTGCACTTACTATCACCAGATAGGCATTGACCGCTCGAGGATCAAACCCATCAATGACATCTTCTAAAAGATGTCGTCCCAGGTGCAAAGGCTAAGTTTTACAAGCCCATCACCCTGGAGGTTGTCTTCAGATCAGCCAACAAATACCACGCCGAAGAGTAAGTCTTCGGCATTTTCCCCTTATACAGTAACTAACATATCGGGATGAACCGTGTTGGCTAATGTGATACAACATCAGGCCAAATCCTCGTGGCATGGTCACAATTATGGGCAAGGCCGCACTCCACCCTTAGAGTGGAAATTATACCGCCGCTGGGATAGCAAGACGTGCCCGTTTATCGAATATCAATTCGGCAGCCAACTACCCGGACACCAACTAAGGAGTTCGAGCTATTTTACGGCATGATACCCTGGCTCGACCAGGCTCCGATCGGACACCCATATGACATATAACTGCTTCCAAGCATTCGTCTTTACAGACTGACCTTCATGCAAAACAGGACTGGCGACATGGAATCAGCTCGGACGAGCAAAGCGGGAACACATAAGTAGCCCCCCCCCAAGGAGACAATCCGAACACACTTCGGATCCGAATACAGCCTCCTCCAGTCCGGCCACGACAGGTTCCGCCAGCACACATCTTTTTATAAGCATAAACCTTACTCATATGCATAGACATGTCACTCTACTACAATACGTAGACTTAAATAACACTTACCGGCCGTCGTTCCTCATTGACGCCTTTTTCATCATAAACGGCACCCATACATCGTGTTATGACCCACTATGCCAGGGGCTTCATAGTACCCGTAATATGGCAGCAAAGTCCGGACACCTTTTCGGTCGCTCCGCACCCCGAACTTATAGCACTATATGCATCAGCTCCGAATCATGTCTTGGGTCATTAGTTGGGTTTGCCTGGCTCCCATGTTTTGGTACCTTACGTTCCGCTCTATCGGCTAAGGTAGCGCTGGGAGAACTACTGCAATTGTGTCCCGGTTCTTCCGGACGAGCACCTTAGTAGAGAAAGCCGAAAACTGACTGTCATGATACGGCGAGAGCTGGTCAGCTGTTCGAGAGGTTGTAAACTCTTTAAAGATTTATTCTATACAATGCCATAATAAATGCAGAGTGTGAAGGATCGGTCTTCTAATCAGGCACCGTTAGAGCCCCTCGTACGGTCTTCCGAATACCAGGGGCTGGGCCTACCATACTAGAATTCCTATGGCTAAGTGAGAGTGATAAATCCCTATAGTATGATTGCCTGGTTCGTGGTGATGAACACCTCCTTAAAGGACCCAACAATGGGATAAAGAGTGTTCAGGTATCTCCTGAACACCCCAGTACTTTTTACGTGGGGGCAGAAGCCGACGACTAGCCAACTCTCAGGATTTATATACACTAAACGGCCGCACAGGAAAGAACAAACGTTCATATAACAGGCAATAAATAATAGCAGTGCCATTATCCCGCATTACAAAGGACGGCATGATGGCCTTCAGGGAAATATAGTATCTTTGGTACACTAATCCGCCACAAGGCGGGCTCCTTTCAGGACACCTTCATAGTATAATTCGGGCTTGCGATGCTCCTTACCCTCTGGTGGTCCCTCAGTCATCAGCTTCTCAGCATCAAGCTTCCCCCAGTGCACCTTCGCACGAGCAAACGCCATGCGGGCACCCTCTATACAAACCGACCGCTTAACGACTTCGAGCCGAGGGCAAGCACCAACAATCTGCTTCACGAGTCCGAATTAACTACTTGGAATTGGCTCCGCAGGCCACAGCCGCACAACTAAGTCCTTCATGGCTAGTTCGGCCGCCTGGTGCAGTTCTACCAGCTGTTTCAGCTGGTCGATAAAGGGTACCGGATAATTCGGCGCCAAATACTGCGACCAAAAATGCTTCTCCGTAGAATTCTTCTCCTCATATCGGTAGAACTGGGCAGCATCAGATATGCTGCACGGCAGGTCCGCAAACGCCCCTGGAGAAACAAGAATTCAGCTCGTCGCTTAGAGTTCCTCCCATTACCACATAAAAATTGCTTTGAGTACAAAAAAACCTTACCAGCCGCAACCCTCCGTGCCTCTTGAATGTCCTTCAGAGCACCTCGGGCTTCTTCCCGAGCATCATTTGTGGCCTGGAGAGCCTGGGCAAGTTCAGATTCTTTCCCTGTTAAACTCTACTCCAAGGTCTCGTTTCTCTTCATGGCCTCCTGGAGCTCTCGCTCAGCTTCAATGACCATGGCCTCGTGCTTCTCACGAAGAGCCTACTCTGTGGCGGCCTTCTTGTCGGCTTCGGCCACGGCCTTCTTCAATGCCTCAATTTCGGCACTAGCTCCTAAAGCATAAAATACAAATATTTTAATCCGGCACAACTACTCATGCATGCCGAATTTAGGACAAGGTTTCGACATACCTTGTTTGTCCTCCAACTCCTTCTCCACGCGGCCAAGTTCTTCTTCGGCCCATTCCAGACTCTGCTTTAGTCCAGACACCTCTGCATTATGAGAGGCGGTCGTCGCTTCGGATGCCTGTTTTCAAACAAAGGGATATATGTCATTTACTGAGTCTCCTGCGAAGCGGAAATTTGATCCCCTGTCCGGCTCTCTCTCTTTCACTGGACAGTGCATCAGGGGCTACTGCTCATACTATGACAATCTTCAAAGGTTTATAAAAACATACCTCAAAGTCTTTTATAAGGCTAAGGCAGGATTCATTCAGTCCGCTCTCAGCGGACTGAACCTTTTCAATCACCGCACCCATGAGGGCGCGATGTTCATCGACGATGGACGCACTCTTTAGCGCTGTCGATAGGCCGCCCGATAACTCTGCTTGGACAGAGGTTGCTGGAGGAGCAGGCGGGCCTCCACCCGTCAAACGTGGCCGCTCGCCAGATCGTAGAGCCTTAAAGGTCTCCAGGACCGTGTCCGACTGCGGGCCGAATCCAAGATTGCCCCCGCCGTTGACAAGCATGGGAGCCGCTGCTCCCGTATACCCGGCCCCAGAGATATGCCCTCCCTGGTCCGGGTCCCGCCGAGATGACGCCCTCGGTGTCGCGCCTAGGCTTCGGGGAAGGTGCCTCTAGAGGCGTCTCGCTCTCCAGGGCATCTGAGCTCAGCGAATCCTCCGATGAGGACTGTCCGGCGTGGGTCCTCGCCGGGCTGCACAAAGTATGGCGACAATTAAACTACTACATCCTAATGACCTCGGGCACGTAGGTGTGTTCGGATTTCGTATACTCACGACTTTACCAGGGGCTGGGCCCTAGGATCCCACTCCGGGCTGCTATGGGCAGCCGTGGTGGACGCCTCCGGGAGGGAAGCTTTCCCTCTCTTTGGCGATTCAGCCTCCAGGGATGAGGAAGCCGTCCTTTTCTCCCCTCCCTTGTGGAGGGCTCGTCTTCCCCCTCCTTCTCTTCATCTTCGGAGGAGGGACGGTCGCTGGAGTCTCCGGATTTTGCGCCCGGAGCGTCACGGCGACGGAGGCCGCTCCGGGTCTTCTTGACCTTCTTGGAGGCCTCTTTATTCGGCGCCTCGTAAGGCGCTGGGACCAGCATCTTCGTTAGAAGAGGTCCTGCCGGTTCCTCCGGCAGCGGGGCTAGACAATGTATCTGCCCCACCTTTTTCGTCCATTCATGGGATTATTGTAGAAAGCATGATAAAAGTGTCTCCCTCGAGACATACCAGCTAAAACATGGATGGACAAAGCACATCAATGACCGACCGGACTTGCAGAGCAGGATAATTGATACCCGCGGTCCTCAGCGGAGCCCGGCCACGGTTTGGCGGACTTGAAGAGCACCTTCTAGATGTCCTTGTGGGAGGAACCGTAGAGCTCCCGTAGGATCTGGTGCTCGGCTGGGTCGTATTCCCACAGAGTGCAGGCTCGACGCTGGCAAGGGAGAACCAGGCGAACTAACATCACCTGGACTACGTTGACGCGTTTGACATCCTTATCGACCATGCTCTGGACGTGCGTTTGGAGCACTGATAGCTCGTCAGATTAAGACCAGTTTAGGCCCTTCTCGGGCCAGGACATGAGCCGCAGTGGGGCTCTGGATCTGAATTCAGGAGCAGTGGCCCACTTTTTGCCGCGCGGTTCGGTGATATAGAACCACTGCTGCTGCCACTCCTTGATGGAATCATTGAAGGTGCCCGTCGGCCAGGTGACCTTGGGCATCTTGCTCCCCATGGCGCCACTGCACTCGGCGTGCTCGCCATTCACCACCTTGGGCTTCACGTTGAAGATCTTCAACCATAAACCGAAGTGGGGCAAAATACGGAGAAAGGCCTCACACACGACGATGAACGTCGAGATGTTAAGGAAAGAATGGGGGACAGATCATGAAAATTGATCCCGTCATAACACATGATGTCGCGAACAAAGGGGTGAAGGGGAAACCCGAGCCCGTGGACAAAATGAGAAAGGAACATGACCCTCTCGTGGGGCTCAGGAGTGGGGACGATTTGTCCCGCCGGTGGAAGACGGTGGCCGATTTTCTTGGCCAAGTACCTGGCCTCTCGGAGCTTTTTGATATCGCTCTCCCGGACAGTGGAGGCCATCCATTTGCCTCCTGCTTCGGATCCGGACTTCTTCGGAGAACCTCTTGATACGTCTCCAACGTATCTATAAATTTTGATTGCTCCATGCTACTTTATCTACTGTTTTGGACTATATTGGGCTTTAATTTCCACTTTTATATTACTTTGGGACAAACCAATTAACCGGAGGCCCGACCCAGAATTGCTATTTTTTGCCTATTTCAGTGTTTCGAAGAAACGGAATATCAAACGGAGTCCAAACGGAATGAAACCTTCGGGAACGTGATTTTCCAACCGAACGTGATCCAGGAGACTTGAACCCTACTCCAAGAAGTGCCAGAGGCGGTCACGAGGGTGGAGAGCACCCCCCTGGGCATGCCCCCCTACCTCGTGGGCCCCCTGACGCTCCACCGACGTACTCCTTCCTCCTATATATACCTAGATATCCCCGTACGATCGGGACCGGAGCCAAAAACCTAATTCCACCGCCGCAACCTTCTGTATCCACGAGATCCCATCTTGGGGCCTGTTCCGGAGCTCCGCCGAAGGGGGCATCCATCACGGAGGGCTTCTACATCATCACCATAGCCCCTCCGATGAAGTGTGAGTAGTTTACTTCAGACCTTCGGGTCCATAGCTAGTAGCTAGATGGCTTCTTCTCTCTTTTTGGATCTCAATACAATGTTCTCCCCCTCTCTCGTGGAGATCTATTCGATGTAATCTTCTCTTTGCAGTGTGTTTGTTGAGACTGATGAATTTTGGGTTTATGATCCAGTATTATCTATGGAAAATATTTGATTCTTCTCTAAATTCTTTTATGTATGATTGAGTTATCTTTGCAAGTCTCTTCGAATTATCCTTTTTGGTTTGGCCAACTAGATTGGTAGTTCTTGCAATGGGAGAAGTGCTTAGCTTTGGGTTCAATCTTGCGGTGTCCTTACCTAGTGACAGAAAGGGTTGCAAGGCACGTATTGTATTGTTGCCATCGAGGATAACAAGATGGGGTTTTTATCATATTGCATGAATTTATCCCTCTACATCATATCATCTTGCTTAAGGCGTTACTCAGTTTTTAACTTAATACTCTAGATGCATGCTGGATAGCGGTCGATGAGTGGAGTAATAGTAGTGGATGCAGAATCGTTTCGATCTACTTGTCTCGGACGTGATGCCTATATACATGATCATTGCCTAGATATACTCATAACTATGCTCAATTCTGTCAATTGCTCAACGGTAATTTGTTCACCCACCGTAGAATACTTATGCTCTTGAGAGAAGCCACTAGTGAAACCTATGGCCCCCGGGTCTATTCTCATCATATCAATCTCTATCATTTTATTTACTTGCTTTGTTTTACTTTGCATTTTACTTTTTACTTTGCATCTATCTATCAAAAATATCAAAAATATTATCTCTATCAGATCTCACTCTCGTAAGTGACCGTGAAGGGATTGACAACCCCTAAGCGTTGGTTGCGAGTTGCTATTGTTTTGTGTAGGTACGAGGGACCTGTGCGTGGTCTCCTACTGGATTGATACCTTGGTTCTCAAAAACTAAGGGAAATACTTACGCTACTTTGCTGCATCATCCTCTCCTCTTCGGGGAAATCCAACGCAGTGCTCAAGAGGTAGCACCTCTCTTCGATGGAGAAGAAGAGTGCTTGGGCACTAGGGCTCGAGCAAAGGGGAATGGACTAGCGGAAGGGAAAAGCATGGGTAAAGAGGAAGAGACCTTATCTCTTTATAGAGGCGGTAGAAGTTTCTTGTGCCTCCCCACTTGCCTGGTGGAATCCGCTGTAGGATCGAAAGTATGTCTAGAGGGGGGTGATTAGACTACTTGACCAAATAAAAACTTATCCTTTTCCCATTTTTAGTCTTTGGCAGATTTTAGCTATCTTAGCACAAGTCAAGCAATCTTAACATAATTCTAGCAAGCATGCAAAGAGTACATGAGCAGCGGAAAGTAAAGCATGCAACTTGCAAGAATGTAAAGGGAGGGGTTTGGAGAATTCAAACACAATTGGAGACACGGATGTTTTTGTCGTGGTTCTGATAGGTGGTGCTATCATACATCCACGTTGATGGAGACTTCAACCCACGAAGGGTAATGGTTGCGCGAGTCCACGGAGGGCTCCACCCACGAAGGGTCCACGAAGAAGCAACCTTGTCTATCCCACCATGGCCGTCGCCCACGAAGGACTTGCCTCACTAGCGGTAGATCTTCACAAAGTAGGTGATCTCCTTGCCCTTACAAACTCCTTGGTTCAACTCGACAATCTTGTCGGAGGCTCCCAAGTGACACCTAGCTAATCTAGAAGACACCACTCTCCAAGAAGTAACAAATGGTGTGTTGATGATGAACTCCTTGCTCTTGTGCTTCAAATGATAGTCTCCCCAACACTCAACTCTCTCTCACAGGATTTGGATTTGGTGGAAAGAAGATTTGAGTGGAAAGCAACTTGGGGAAGGCTAGAGATCAAGATTCATATGGTAGGAATGGAATATCTTGGCCTCAACACATGAGTAGGTGGTTCTCTCTCAGAAACAGCAAGTTGGAAGTGTAGGTTTGTTCTGATGGCTCTCTCCACGAATGAAGAGGAGGTGGAGGGGTATATATAGCCTCCACACAAAATCTAACCGTTACACACAACTTGCCAAACTCGGTGAGACCGAATTGAGAAACTCGGTCGGACCGATTCAGCAAATCTAGTGACCGTTAGGATTTTCGGTGGGACCGACATGCAACTCGGTAGGACTGATATGGTTAGGGTTAGGGCTTAACGTAATCTCGGTGAGACCGATTAGACAAACTCGGTGGGACCGATTTTGGTAATAAGCTAACCAGAGAGTTGGTCAGGTAAACTTGGCAGGACCGATTCGCTCATTTCGGTGGGACCGAAATGTTACAAAAAGGAAATAGGGAGTTTACATTGCAATCTCGGTGGGACCGATCGCTCATCTTGGTGGTACCGAAATGGGAGAAGTGCTTAGCTTTGGGTTCAATCTTGCGGTGTCCTTACCTAGTGACAGAAAGGGTTGCAAGGCACGTATTGTATTGTTGCCATCGAGGATAACAAGATGGGGTTTTTATCATATTGCATGAATTTATCCCTCTACATCATATCATCTTGCTTAATGCGTTACTCAGTTTTTAACTTAATACTCTAGATGCATGCTGGATAGCGGTCGATGAGTGGAGTAATAGTAGTAGATGCAGAATCGTTTCGATCTACTTGTCTCGGACGTGATGCCTATATACATGATCATTGCCTAGATATACTCATAACTATGCTCAATTCTGTCAATTGCTCAACGGTAATTTGTTCACCCACCGTAGAATACTTATGCTCTTGAGAGAAGCCACTAGTGAAACCTATGCCCCCCGGGTCTATTATCATCATATCAATCTCTATCATTTTATTTAATTGCTTTGTTTTACTTTGCCTTTTACTTTTTACTTTGCATCTATCTATCAAAAATACCAAAAATATTATCTCTATCAGATCTCACTCTCGTAAGTGACCGTGAAGGGATTGACAACCCCTAAGCGTTGGTTGCGAGTTGCTATCGTTTTGTGTAGGTACGAGGGACTTGTGCGTGGTCTCCTACTGGATTGATACCTTGGTTCTCAAAAACTGAGGGAAATACTTATGCTACTTTGCTGCATCATCCTCTCCTCTTCGGGGAAATCCAATGCAGTGCTCAAGAGGTAGCAAGAAGAATTTCTAGCGCCGTTGCTGGGGAGGCTCACGCAAGCAAGTCAACCATACCAAGTACCCATCGCAATCCCTATCTCTCGCATTACATTATTTGCCATTTGCCTGTCATTTTCCTCTCCCCCACTTCACCCTTGCCATTTTATTTGTCCTCTCTTTCCCAATCTCCTCCTCTCTTTCCCGTTTGCCTTTTTCTCGTCGCCTTTCTGTTTGCTTGTGTGTTGGATTACTTGTTGCCATGGCGCAAGATAATACCAAATTGTGTGATTTCTCGAATACCAATAATAATGATTTCCTTAGTACTCCGATTGCTCCTCTTAATAATGATGAGTCTTGTGAAATCAATACCGCTTTGTTGAATCTTGTTATGAAAGATCAATTCGCCGGCCTTCCTAGTGAAGATGACGCTACTCATCTAAACAATTTTGTTGATTTGTGTGATATGCAAAAGAAGAAAGATACGGATAAAAATATTGTCAAATTGAAGTTATTTCCGTTTTCACTTAGAGATCGTGCTAAAGTTTGGTTTTCATCTTTGCCTAAAAATAGTATTGATTTTTGGAACAAGTGCAAAGATGCTTTTATCTCTAAGTATTTTCCTCCCGCTAAGATCATCACTCTTAGGAATGATATCATGAATTTTAAACAAATTGGTCATGAGCATGTTGCCCAATCTTGGGAAAGAATGAAATTAATGCTTCGCAATTGCCCTACTCATGGTTTGAATTTATGGATGATCATACAAATTTTTTATGCCGGATTGAATTTTGCTTCTAGAAATCTTTTAGATTCGGCCGTGGGAGGCACTTTTATGGAAATTACGTTAGGGGATGCTACCAAATTGCTTGATAATATTATGGCTAATTATTCTCAATGGCACACCGAAAGATCTTCTAGTAAAAAAGTGCATGCTATAGAAGAAATCAATGTTTTGAGTGAAAAGATGGATGAACTTATGAAGATCTTTGCTCCTAAAAATACTCCTCTTGATCCCAATGATATGCCTTTATCTACTTTGCTTGAGAATAATATTGAATCTATGGATGTGAATTTTGTTGGTAGGAATAGTTTTGGAAATAACGCTTATAGAGGGAATTTTAATCCTAGGCCTTATCCTAGTAATCCTTCGAATAATCATGGAAATTCCTACAACAACTCTTATGGAAATTTTAATAAGATGCCCTCTGAATTTGAGAGTAGTGTTAAAGAGTTTATGAATTCACAAAAGAATTTAATGCTTTGCTTGAAGAGAAATTGCTTAAAGTTGATGATTTGGCTAGGAACGTTGATAGAATTTCTCTTGAAATTGATTCTTTAAAGCTTAGATCTATTCCTCCTAAGAATGATATCAATTAGTCTCTCAAAGCCATGAGAATTTCCATTGATGAGTGCAAGGAAAGAACCGCTTGGATGCGTGCTTCCAAAGATGCCTTTATTAAAGTGTGTTCTTCCAATTCCTATGAAAATCAAGATGAAGATCTAAAAGTTATTGATGTGTCCCCCATCAAATCTTTGCTTTGCAATATGAATCTTGATGAATCTAAAGATTATCTTCCTTTACCTAGAAGGCGTTCTAAGAATTCGGAGTTTCTAGATCTTGATGATGAATTTGATGATAGTGGGATTGAAATAAATAAAAACCGTGATGTTGCTAAACCCACTATTTTGGATCTCAAGGAATTTAATTATGAAAATTGCTCTTTGATTGGTTGTATTTCCTTGTTGCAATCCGTGCTAGATTCTCCTCATGCTTATAGTCAAAATAAGGCCTTTATCGAACACATTGTTGATGCCTTGATGCAATCTTATGAAGAAAAATTTGAGTTGAAAGTTTCTATCCCTAGAAAACTCTATGATGAGTGGGAACCTACAATAAAAATTAAAATTAAAGATGATGAGTTTCATGCTTTGTGTGATTTGGGTGCTAGTGTCTCTACTATTCCCAAAACTTTATGTGATTTGCTAGATTTCTGTGATTTTGATGATTGCTCTCTAAACTTGCATCTTGCGGATTCCACTATTAAAAAGCCTATGGGAAGAATCAATGATGTTCTTATTGTTGCAAATAGGAATTATGTGCCCATAGATTTTATCGTTCTTGATATAGATTGCAATCCTTCATGTCCTATTATTCTTGGTAGACCTTTCCTTAGAACGATTGGTGCAATTATTGATATGAAGGAAGGGAATATTCGATTCCAATTTCCCTTAAAGAAGTGCATGGAACACTTCCCTAGAAAGAAAATAAAATTACCATATGAATCTATCATGAGATCCATTTATGGATTGCCTACCAAAGATGGCAATACCTAGATCTATCCTTGCTTTTATGCCTAGCTAGGGGCGTTAAACGGTAGCGCTTGTTGGGAGGCAACCCAATTTTATTTGTATTTTTTGTTTTTGCTTCTGTTTAGGAATAAATAATACATCTACCTTCTGTTTAGATGCGGTTCTATGTTTCAATTAGTGTTTGTGCCAAGTAGAACCTATAGGATAACCTACGATGACAGTTGATTTGATTCTGCTGAAAAACAGAAACTTTGCGCACACGAATTTAGTTATGATAAATCACAAGAACGTGCTTTTGCGTTGATTCTTTTAGCTGCTGTTCCATAAACAAATTTTCCAGGACTTCCTATTTTGGTAGAATTTTTAGAGTTCCAGAAGTTTGTGTTAGTTACAGATTGATACATACTATTCTGTTTTTGACAGATTCTGTTTTTCGTGTGTTGTTTGCTTATTTTGATGAATCTATGGCTAGTAAAATAGTTTATAAACCATAGAGAAGTTGTAATACAGTAGGTTTAACACCAATATAAATAAAGAATGAGTTAATTACAGTACCTTGAAGTAGTCGTTTGTTTTCTTTCTCTAACGGAGCTCACGAGATTTCTGTTGAGTTTTGTGTTGTGAAGTTTTCAAGTTTTGGGTGAATTCTTTTGATGGATTATGGAACAAGGAGTGGCAAGAGCCTAAGCTTGGGGATGCCCATGGCACCCCCAAGATAATCCAAGGACATCAAAAAGTTAAAGCTTGGGGATGCCCCAGAAGGCATCCCCTCTTTCGTCCACTTCCATCGGTAATTTACTTGGAGCTATATTTTTATTCACCAACATGATATGTGTTTTGCTTGGAGCGTCTTGTATTATTTGTGCCTTTGCTTGTTAGTCTACCACAATCATCCTTGCTGTACACACCTTTTGAGAGAGCCATATATGAATTGGAATTTATTAGAATACTCTATGTGCTTCACTTATATCTTTTGAGCTTGATAGTTTTGCCCTGTGTGCTTCACTTATATCTTTTGAGCGTGATAATTTTTGCTCTAGTGCTTCACTTATATCTTTTAGAGCACGGTGGTGGATTTGTTTTAAAGAAACTATTGATCTCTCATGCTTCACTTAGATTATTTTGAGAGTCATTAATAGCATGGTAATTTGCTTAATGATAATATACTTGGTGTTCAAGATATGTGAACCTTTCTTTTGAGTGCGTTGAATACTAGGATAAGTTTGATGCTTGATAATTGTTTTGAGATATGGAGGTGATAATATCAAAGTCGTGCTAGTTGGGTGATTATGAATTTGAGAAATACTTGTGTTGAAGTTTGCAAGTCTCGTAGCATGCACGTATGGTTAAAGTTGTGTAACAAATTTGAAACATGAAGTGTACCTGGCTTGTGCATCCTTATGAGTGGCGGTCGGGGACGAGCGATGGTCTTTTCCTATCAATCTATCCCCCTAGGAGCATGCGCGTAGTACTTGATTTTTGATGACTTCTAATTTTTTGCAATAAGTATATGAATTCTTTTGACTAATGTTGAGTCCATGGATTATACGCACTCTCACCTTTCCACCTTTGCTAGCCTCTTCGGTACCGTGCATTGCCCTTTCTCACCTTGAGAGTTGGTGCAAACTTTGCCGGTGCATCCCAACCCCGTGATACGATACGCTCTATCACACATAAACCTCCTTATATCTTCCTCAAAACAGCCACCATACCTACCTATCATGGCATTTCCATAGCCATTCCGAGATATATTGCCATGCAACTTCCACCATCATCATCATCATGACATACATTACTTTTGTCATATTGCCATTGCATGATCATGTAGTTGACATCGTTTTTGTGGCAAAGCCACCATGCATTATTTTCCATGCATGTCACTCTTGATTCATTGCACCATCCCGGTACACCGCCGGAGGCATTCATATAGAGTCATATCTTGTTCTAAGTTTCGAGTTGTAATCCTTATGTTGTAATCGATAGAAGTTGATGATCATCATTATTAGAGCATTGCCCAAATAAAAAAAGAAAGGCCCAAAAAAATAAAAAAATAAAAAGGGCAATGCTACTATCTTTTTCGACACTTGTGCTTCAAAGTAGCACCTTGTTCCTCATGTAGTGAGTCTCGTATATTGTGCTTCAAAGTAGCACCTTGTTCCTCATGTAGCGAGTCTCATAAAGTTGTCCTTTTCATACTAGTGGGAATTTTTCATTATATAACTTGGCTTGTATATTCCTATGATGGGATTCCTCAAATGCCCTAGGTCTTCATGAGCAAGCGAGTTGGATGCACACCCACTAGTTTTCTTTTGTTGAGCATTCATAGCTCTAGTGCATCCGTTGCATGGCAATCCCTACTCACTCACATCGATATCTATTGATGGGCATCCCCATAGCCCGTTGAATGCCTAGTTGATGTGAGACTTTCTCCTTTTTTGTCTTCTCCACACAATCCCCATCATCATATTCTATTCCACCCATAGTGCTATATCCATGGCTTACGCTCATGTATTGCGTGAAAGTTGAAAAAGTTTGAGATTATTTAAGTATGAAACAATTGTTTGGCTTGTCATCGGGGGTATAGAAGTTGGGAACATCTTTGTGTGACGAAAATGAAACATAGCCTAACTATATGATTTTGTAGGGATGAACTTTCTTTTGCCATGTTATTTTGAGAAGACATGATTGCTTTGATTAGTATGCTTGAAGTATTATTATTTTTGTGTCAATATGAACTTTCGTCTTGAATCTTTTGGATTTGAATATTTACATTGAAATTATGCCAAAGTATCACTCCGCATCAAAAATTCTTTTTTATCATTTACCTACTCGAGGACGAGCAGGAATTAAGCTTGGGGATGCCTGATACGTCTCCAACGTATCTATAATTTTTGATTGCTCCATGCTACTTTATCTACTGTTTGGACTATATTGGGATTTATTTTCCACTTTTATATTACTTTGGGACTAACCTATTAACCGGTGGCCCAGCCTAGAATTGCTGTTTTTTGCCTATTTCAGTGTTTCGGAGAAACGGAATATCAAACGGAGTCCAAACGGAATGAAACCTTCGGGAACGTGATTTTCCAACCGAACGTGATCCAGGAGACTTGGACCCTACTCCAAGAAGTGCCAGAGGCGGTCACGAGGGTGGAGGGCGCCCCCCTAGGCGCGCCCCCTACCTCGTGGCCCCCCTGACGCTCCACTGACGTACTCCTTACTCCTATATATACATGATGTCGCGAACAAAGGGGTGAAGGGGAAACCCGAGCCCGTGGACAAAATGAGAAAAGGAACATGACCCTCTCGTGGGGCTCAGGAGTGGGGACGATTTGTCCCGCCGGTGGAAGACGGTGGCCGATTTTCTTGGCCAAGTACCTGGCCTCTCGGAGCTTTTTGATATCGCTCTCCCGGACAGTGGAGGCCATCCATTTGCCTCCTGCTTCGGATCCGGACTTCTTCGGAGAACCTCTTGATACGTCTCCAACGTATCTATAAATTTTGATTGCTCCATGCTACTTTATCTACTGTTTTGGACTATATTGGGCTTTAATTTCCACTTTTATATTACTTTGGGACAAACCAATTAACCGGAGGCCCGACCCAGAATTGCTATTTTTTGCCTATTTCAGTGTTTCGAAGAAACGGAATATCAAACGGAGTCCAAACGGAATGAAACCTTCGGGAACGTGATTTTCCAACCGAACGTGATCCAGGAGACTTGAACCCTACTCCAAGAAGTGCCAGAGGCGGTCACGAGGGTGGAGAGCACCCCCCTGGGCATGCCCCCCTACCTCGTGGGCCCCCTGACGCTCCACCGACGTACTCCTTCCTCCTATATATACCTAGATATCCCCATACGATCGGGACCGGAGCCAAAAACCTAATTCCACCGCCGCAACCTTCTGTATCCACGAGATCCCATCTTGGGGCCTGTTCCGGAGCTCCGCCGAAGGGGGCATCCATCACGGAGGGCTTCTACATCATCACCATAGCCCCTCCGATGAAGTGTGAGTAGTTTACTTCAGACCTTCGGGTCCATAGCTAGTAGCTAGATGGCTTCTTCTCTCTTTTTGGATCTCAATACAATGTTCTCCCCCTCTCTCGTGGAGATCTATTCGATGTAATCTTCTCTTTGCGGTGTGTTTGTTGAGACTGATGAATTTTGGGTTTATGATCCAGTATTATCTATGGAAAATATTTGATTCTTCTCTGAATTCTTTTATGTATGATTGAGTTATCTTTGCAAGTCTCTTCGAATTATCCTTTTTGGTTTGGCCAACTAGATTGGTAGTTCTTGCAATGGGAGAAGTGCTTAGCTTTGGGTTCAATCTTGCGGTGTCCTTACCTAGTGACAGAAAGGGTTGCAAGGCACGTATTGTATTGTTGCCATCGAGGATAACAAGATGGGGTTTTTATCATATTGCATGAATTTATCCCTCTACATCATATCATCTTGCTTAAGGCGTTACTCAGTTTTTAACTTAATACTCTAGATGCATGCTGGATAGTGGTCGATGAGTGGAGTAATAGTAGTAGATGCAGAATCATTTCGATCTACTTGTCTCGGACGTGATGCCTATATACATGATCATTGCCTAGATATACTCATAACTATGCTCAATTCTGTCAATTGCTCAACGGTAATTTGTTCACCCACCGTAGAATACTTATGCTCTTGAGAGAAGCCACTAGTGAAACCTATGGCCCCCGGGTCTATTCTCATCATATCAATCTCTATCATTTTATTTACTTGCTTTGTTTTACTTTGCATTTTACTTTTTACTTTGCATCTATCTATCAAAAATATCAAAAATATTATCTCTATCAGATCTCACTCTCGTAAGTGACCGTGAAGGGATTGACAACCCCTAAGCGTTGGTTGCGAGTTGCTATTGTTTTGTGTAGGTACGAGGGACCTGTGCGTGGTCTCCTACTGGATTGATACCTTGGTTCTCAAAAACTAAGGGAAATACTTACGCTACTTTGCTGCATCATCCTCTCCTCTTCGGGGAAATCCAACGCAGTGCTCAAGAGGTAGCACCTCTCTTCGATGGAGAAGAAGAGTGCTTGGGCACTAGGGCTCGAGCAAAGGGGAATGGACTAGCGGAAGGGAAAAGCATGGGTAAAGAGGAAGAGACCTTATCTCTTTATAGAGGCGGTAGAAGTTTTTTGTGCCTCCCCACTTGCCTGGTGGAATCCGCTGTAGGATCGAAAGTATGTCTAGAGGGGGGTGATTAGACTACTTGACCAAATAAAAACTTATCCTTTTCCCATTTTTAGTCTTTGGCAGATTTTAGCTATCTTAGCACAAGTCAAGCAATCTTAACATAATTCTAGCAAGCATGGAAAGAGTACATGAGCAGCGGAAAGTAAAGCATGCAACTTGCAAGAATGTAAAGGGAGGGGTTTGGAGAATTCAAACGCAATTGGAGACACGGATGTTTTTGTCGTGGTTCTGATAGGTGGTGCTATCATACATCCACGTTGATGGAGACTTCAACCCACGAAGGGTAATGGTTGCGCGAGTCCACGGAGGGCTCCACCCACGAAGGGTCCACGAAGAAGCAACCTTGTCTATCCCACCATGGCCGTCGCCCACGAAGGACTTGCCTCACTAGCGGTAGATCTTCACAAAGTAGGTGATCTCCTTGCCCTTACAAACTCCTTGGTTCAACTCGACAATCTTGTCGGAGGCTCCCAAGTGACACCTAGCTAATCTAGAAGACACCACTCTCCAAGAAGTAACAAATGGTGTGTTGATGATGAACTCCTTGCTCTTGTGCTTCAAATGATAGTCTCCCCAACACTCAACTCTCTCTCACAGGATTTGGATTTGGTGGAAAGAAGATTTGAGTGGAAAGCAACTTGGGGAAGGCTAGAGATCAAGATTCATATGGTAGGAATGGAATATCTTGGCCTCAACACATGAGTAGGTGGTTCTCTCTCAGAAACAGCAAGTTGGAAGTGTAGGTTTGTTCTGATGGCTCTCTCCACGAATGAAGAGGAGGTGGAGGGGTATATATAGCCTCCACACAAAATCTAACCGTTACACACAACTTGCCAAACTCGGTGAGACCGAATTGAGAAACTCGGTCGGACCGATTCAGCAAATCTAGTGACCGTTAGGATTTTCGGTGGGACCGACATGCAACTCGGTAGGACTGATATGGTTAGGGTTAGGGCTTAACGTAATCTCGGTGAGATCAATTAGACAAACTCGGTGGGACCGATTTTGGTAATAAGCTAACCAGAGAGTTGGTCAGGTAAACTTGGCAGGACAGATTCGCTCATTTCGGTGGGACCGAAATGTTACAAAAAGGAAACAGGGAGTTTACATTGCAATCTCGGTGGGACCGATCGCTCATCTTGGTGGTACCGAAATGTTACGAAGGGAAACAGAGAGATTACAATCCCATCTCGGTGAGACCGAGATCCCTATCGGTGAGACCAATTTGCCTAGGGTTTGTGGCAGTGGCTATGACATCTGAACTCGGTGGTGCCGGATAGAAAGAATTGGTAGGGCCGAGTTTGACTTTTGGTTTAGGTCATATGTGGATGTGAGAAAGTAGTTGAGGGCTTTGGAGCATATCACTAAGCACTATGGAGCAAGAAACTCATAAAGCAACACCTCATCCCTCCTTGATAGTATTGGCTTTTCCTATAGACTCAATGTGATCTTGGATCACTAAAATATAAAATGTAGAGTCTTGAGCTTTTGAGCTTGAGCCAATCCTTTTGTCCTTAGCATTTTGAGGGGTCCACTTTTCTCATCCATGCCATGCCATTCATTGAGCTTTTCCAGAAATATTCATCTTGGAATGATGTTAGCTCAATGAACTTTTATCAAAACCACCTAGGGATAGTTCCACTTTCAATCTCCCCCTTTTTGGTAATTGATGATAACATATAGATCAAAGCTTCGACAAATGATAATAAGAGTGAAAAACATTGTCGCTTTGAGAAGTATGTGATAAGCAAGAGCTCCCCCTAAATTTGTGCATAGGTTAAGATTTGCTTTGGACTGCAAATGCACAAGAAGTTAGGCTCATGGGTTACTCTTCCATGTCACATACATCTTGGTGGAGCGCTCAAAAAGATAATGATTGAATACATGCACTCATCACCAAGCAAAGTGAATGATCATATAGAGATAAAAGGATAATGTCATCCAACAAGCATAAATGTAGCCTATGATCAAACACTTGATCAACCAAGTATCACACAGACATAAAGTATCTCAAACAAGCAAATAAAGTTCAACCAACCAAAGCAAGAGAGAATAAAAAGCAACACTCTCTCTCGAAGCCTATGATCTATACATTTTTCTCCCCCTTTGGCAACAAGTTACCAAAAAGTTCATAAAAAATGCATAGCACTAAATCATCTCTCAGGCTTGATCTTCAGGTGGTGGTGTAGAGATGGCTCCTTGGACGAAGACTTCAGCAGATGTGGATGGAGCTGGAGGAGTAGGTGCTGGAGCTGGTTGCACTGGAGCTGTAGCTGGTGCAGATGAAGTGGCTCGGGTGTCTATCACTGGCACTGTAGCTGATCTCTGAGCTCTAGGCACTCTGGCAAATGCATAAGTGGTTGTCTTGCCCTTCCTCTCCTGCATATCATCCTGAAGCTGTTCAACAACAAACTGGATCTCAGTTACCTTGACATACAAGTCATAGAACTTCTGCTCCATGATCCTCTCCAAAGTACTGAGATGCCTCTTCCATTGTTGGCATCTTGGTAGCCTTCTCTGTCCTTGCCTTCTCCTTCTTTGCTTGAGCTTGCACAGAAGATGGTTCATCTTCATCCATAACCACTTGGTTGTCCTCAAAGTCTGGATAGATAGGCATGTGATCCTTGTCCAACAAGTATGTGCTAGTGCCCATCTTGGAGTTAATCAGCTCCTGGATTTGTGGGGCATACCCACAACTTCTCTTTTGGTCAGCTGTTGTCCTCTTGATAGTTTCAACTATAAGGCTCATGACCTTGAACTTCCGTGGCACATCAAATAAGTGTAGCAGATTTATTGCATGGCCTCTAATCATGTTGTGATCACCTAACTTGGGCAAGAGAGTGTGCCTGAGGATCCAGTTGATGGTTGGCAGTCCTGACAGAAGGTAATGTACTGATCCAAACTTGTGTGTTTCAATAGCAGCATTTGGGATCTCCTTGTACATATGTGCCATAGAATTGTGATCCATCTTCTTCTTGGCATAGACATCCAAGTCATCCTCTTTCTCCTTAGGTGCATTGATCAGATTAGCCCATTCTTCAATTGTTGATTGGTACCTAGTACCTTCAGACATCCATACTATCCTGCCATCTGGATAGAAGTGTGCTGTGGAGTAGAATTGCATTATGAGCTCATCATTCCACTTTGTGAGCTTCTGCCAAACAAAGTCTGCCACTCCACAAGCACTGAAACTGTCATACACACTAGGATAGTGTTCTTCATTCTCCTTCATGTAGGTCCAGTCAACCCACCTCATGTCACACACTATTGGCTTCTTGTCCAGCAGCACTGTCTCATAGAAATCATGTTGTTCCTTTGTATGGAACCTGTAGTCAACAGCAGTCCTCCTCCTGACTGCATAAGGATCAGACAACCTCCACTGTCTGAGGACTGCATCCTTTCTCAGCTTCATGTTCTCAGCCACAGGATGAACATCATTGGAATTTTTGGCTTCAATTTTCTCAAGACATGCTCTTCATCATCTTCCTCTTCAGCAACGGTTTCAGGAACTGGGGCCTTGTTCTTCTCAGCAGCAGATATGTTCCTGGTATTCCTCTTAGGTGCAGTCTGGGGCTTGGAGGCAGCTTTGGGTGCTTCTTTGGGCTTTGATGAAGCAGCCCCTGACCTGATAGCATCACCCATAAGCTTCTGAGCCTTGGGTGCTGGTGCAGCAACCTCTTCTTCTTCCTCCTCTTCCATCATGGAAGGCTTTCCAACAACTCTGGCCATGGTCTTCTTAACCCTTTCCTTCCTCTTCTTCCCTTCTGCAGCAGCCTCTTTGGGTTCATACTCCAAAGGTACTTGAGTAGAGGCTCTGGCTTTAGACATGGGAGTTCTCTTTGCAGGTACTTTGGTCTTCATACCAGGCTTAATGGCAGCAGCTATGCCATACTCCTTTTTGAGCACCTTCTTCTTGGAAGTGGCCTCATCCTCAATTGCCACATAGTCTTCATCCTCAGATTCTGAGGTTTTCTTCTTTCTGGCCCTGGTGGCAGCTTTGGGTAAGTTGCTTGGGATGCTCCTGCTACCCTCATCAGAGCTGCTAGAGGGACTAGTGCCCTCACTCATTTGAACCTGCTCCTCTTCCCTGTTCTGGCTGTCACTTTGATCAGACATATTGCAAACACTGACTGCAGACCCTATGAATAGATATAGATGAGATAGAGTGGATGAGCATCACAAAATACAGAGGTGTTTGCAAAAGAATGAGTCAAAAACTTAGTTATAGTTTTCCACAGAAAGCATTTCGGATTAACCGATTTGTAAACTCGGTGATACGAAGCAGCTTTTGGAACCTAAACTAGTGAACTCGGTCATACCGAGTCACAGTTCGGTGGCACCGAGACTGCTAGGGTTTCACAAAGTCCTGAACTCGATCACACCGATTTGCAATTCTCGGTCAGACTGAGAATCACATGTGCAATGGCCTTAGCCGAATCGGTGGAACCGAGTTCTACAACTCGGTGGGTCCGAGATGGTTTCGGCGGAAACCTAACCCTAAATTTTCAATTCATCTCTAATCTACGGAGTGTTTTGACTAGATAGGATAGTTTCAATCGTGGCAAGATTCATGGCGAACATAATGTGCTAGGAATCAGACGGGGATAGCACAGTGATCGAGTCCATACCCTAGTTCGATGATGAACTCGCTACGGAGGCAACGGCGGGGTTGATTTCCGTTGACGGCAGCGGAGACCAACGACTGGAGGCAGCTGGCGATGAGGAGGACGATCCGGAGACCCTGGAGGCAGAGCGGGCTACGCGCGGGCGAAAGAGTTTGGAGAAAGTTTCCAAATTTTTCCCGTGGGTATATATAGTCCAACCCTGTCGGTGAGACTGAGTGGAACAACTCGATGGCACCGAGATGCGTAACTACTCACAGTTACAGCAACTCGGTGTGACCGAAAAGTTCAAATCAGTTGCACCGAGATTGAAAACCTATATCGACTTAGTGATCTCGGTATGACCGAAATGGAAGAATCGGTCAGACCGAAACACACAAATAAGTTTTGGAAGTTTAAGTCTATGACAAATCGGGGACTCCGAGTGCTCCTTACACAGAGTGGTTCGAATCTGACTTGATCAAATTTTGTGATGTGGCATGAATAGCGTTTGAGACAAGAAAAGCATAGATAGCTAGAGAAGTTTCTTAGGCATTCTTGTCCATCCACTTGGCAAAAGAAAAAGAATCCAATCAATCAAAGCAACAAGTGGATGTCCTCGAATGAGTAAATTATGCAACCAACATGCTCACACAATAAAATGGCAAATGAAATATGTGGCAAAGCATGCACAACCAATTCTAGCATCTATCAAGCAATTGGCGATGACTAGGTCATCTATATATGAGTATATTGACTTAGGAGTCAAATGAGAACATTTGATCATAGGTCATACTCATCATTTAAGCTCAAGTGGGGTTACCACTTTTACATAATGCATTGATGTGTTCACACCATTAGAGTTGCTTTGACTCAATTCTTAGAGTAAAGCTCCCCCTAGATGTGAGATCCCCCCTTAGAGGGATGAACTAACCTTGGGTTTTGTCGATGGTGACTTCGTGTAGGTGTTGAAGATGTGGATGCTCAATGTTGATGAAGATCATTTGGAGCAATCCTTTAGAGTGAGTTGCACTTTCAATACCTACACGGATTAGTCACACAAGGAACAAACAAGGATATCCATAGACATAGAGTGATGCACACATAAGATGATGTCTATGAAAACATTAGGTTACGTTGTCCCTTGTCTTACCAACAAGAGGGTTTGTGACTCCTTGAACTAGTGCAAGATGTGAAAGTTGATTGCACTTTTTGTTGCCAAAATGATGTGAGTGAAATATGTTGGCGGAGTCACCCTCAAGAACTCTCTAGTTCTTCTTCTGCGGGATCCACATCATCTTGATGGGAATCCTTGGTGTTGTAGTCGTACTTGATGAAGTAGAGCTTGATGTAGTCTTGGGAACCCACTTGACCAAGGCCTTAGGAGCTTCTTCAAATGCATCAATCTCCTCTTGAAGCTTATCCTTGCCTTTTTGCTTGTGGTCTTGTGGTGGAAGATCATCTTGAGCTTGTGTCCCCTTGAAGGAAGTAGGATCATACTTCTCTTGTTGAGGAACAAACTTCGTCTTGGGGTATTGATCTTCTTCCCACTCAACTCCATTGGCATTGAACTTTCGTTCAAAACCAACACCTTGGTTCTTCCGGTGCCTTCCTTGCTTGCGTACAATTTCCTCAAATTGCTTACTCTCGGCAAGGCTTTTGTAAACACCTTTCTTTATAATTCCCTTCAATAAGCTATTTTCTTGCTCAAGTGTAACTTGGCTAAGAGAATCATTAGTGGAATCAAGAGAACTACTAGAAGCAACAACATTGGATTTAGCATGATTATTGTTACTACTAGAGGAAGAATACTTCTTGTTCTTGTTAATAGACTTGACTTGAGGCATGTAAGTAGATAAGAGTAAATGATTGGCAATGTAAGAAGAACTTTTCTTACGTAGATCATCATTGATTGCCTTTAAGAACTCATGCTCTTGCTCAAGGTTGAGCTTTTCAAAGCGTAACTTCTCATGAGTCCTTAAAAGTTCTCGATGATCTTCTAAGATAGTTTCGTGAGCTAACTTAAGAGTGTTTAGTTCTTTAGTTAGAAGCTCAATCTTCTCCTTATCATTGTCATTCGTTTTATCTTGATTAGCATGATTAATTGACGTTTCATCATAGTATTCATCACTAGAGTTGTCAACATGTAAATCATCATCACCTAACAAGTCATCTTCATCACTATTGAAATCAACATACTCGGGGTGCATTACCTTTGGGCCTTTAGCCATGAAGCATCTTCCAAGTCCTTCATTTGGTGAATCAAATATGTCGTAGGAGTTGGTTGACACAAGTGCTAGACCGGCAACACCTTCATCTTGAGTATATTCGGAGTCGGAGTGATAGCTTCTCTCGGAGTAATTGTTGGAGTCGGAGCCGGATACCCATTCACCAACATGAGCTTGATGTCTTCGTTTTGTGTAGCTCCTTGATGATTTGTCCTTCCTTTCCGAATCCTTGCTTCTCCGGGATGTTCTTCGTTCATAACGATCATCTCTACTCCTCCTCTCTCTTGGTGGTGATTCTTCTCTTCTACTTCTTCTCTTGGGTGATTCTTCTCTTCTTTTGTAGGGTGTCGTACACTCATTGGAATAGTGTTCGGGTCTCCCACAATTGTAGAAGTTTCGCTCTTGACTAGAAGATCTTTTGCCATTGTAGGACCTTGACTTGGAGCTTCTCTCTTTACTTCTATTCTTGTAGAACTTGTTGAAGTTCTTCACCATTAAGCTCAATTCTTCATTGAAGGTTTGTTTCTCACTTGATGATGTGGGGGCTTCACATGAGGCTTTGTAAGCACCACTTGACTTGTTGTGAAGTTCCTCCTTATCCTTGAGTGACATCTCATGAGCAACAATTCTTCCAATGACTTCCGTTGGCTTGAGATCTTTGTAATTGGGCATCATTTGGATCAATGTGCACATGGTATCATATTTTCCGTCCAAAGCTCTTAGGATCTTCTTGATGATGAATTTGTCGGTCATCTCTTCACTACCTAAGCCGGCAATCTCATTTGTGATAAGAGCAAGCCTAGAGTGCATTTCAGCAACACCTTCACCATCCTTCATTTTGAACTTGTCAAGTTGACTTTGAAGCACATCCAACTTGGATTCCTTGACGGAGTCGGTACCTTCATGCATATCAGTCAAAGTATCCCAAATTTCCTTTGCATTCTCAAGACGCTGATTTTGTTGAATTCTTCGGGGCACAATCCGTTGAAGAGGATATCACAAGCTTGAGCGTTGTATTGTAGCATCTTCAACTCTTCCGCGCTAGCTTCACGGTCCGGTTCTCTCCCATCAAAGAATTCACCTTGCAAGCCAATACACACAATAGCCCAAACGGCGAGGTTATGTCCAAGAATATGCATTTTCATCTTATGCTTCCAACTAGCAAAATTAGTACCATCAAAGTAAGGACCTCTACGGTGATAATTTCCCTCACTAGATGCCATACTCTCCTAGGTTGTGAAGCCAAGGCTATGACCACCAAAAGCTATGGAAATCAAAGAAAATGGAGCCCAAAGCTCTGATACCACTTGTAGGATCGAAAGTATGTCTAGAGGGGGGTGATTAGACTACTTGACCAAATAAAAACTTATCCTTTTCCCAATTTTAGTCTTTGGAAGATTTTAGCTATCTTAGCACAAGTCAAGCAATCTTAACATAATTCTAGCAAGCATGCAAAGAGTATATGAGCAGCGGAAAGTAAAGCATGCAACTTGCAAGAATGTAAAGGAAGGGGTTTGGAGAATTCAAACGCAATTGGAGACACGTATGTTTTTGTCGTGGTTTCGATAGGTGGTGTTATCGTACATCCACGTTGATGGAGAGATCAACCCACGAAGGGTAACGGTTGCGCGAGTCCATGGAGGGCTCCACCCACGAAGGGTCCACGAAGAAGCAACCTTGTCTATCCCACCTGGCCATCGCCCACAAAGGACTTGCCTCACTAGTGGTAGATCTTCACGAAGTAGGCGATCTCCTTGCCCTTACAAACTCCTTGGTTCAACTCCACAATCTTGTTGGAGGCTCCCAAGTGACACCTAGCCAATCTAGGAGACACCACTCTCCAATAAGTAACAAATGGTGTGTTGATGATGAACTCCTTGCTCTTGTGCTTCAAATGATAGTCTCCCCAACACTCAACTCTCTCTCACAGGATTTGGATTTGATGGAAAGAAGATTTGAGTGGAAAGCAACTTGGGGAAGGCTAGAGATCAAGATTCATATGGTAGGAATGGAATATCTTGGCCTCAACACATGAGTAGGTGGTTCTCTCTCAGAAACAGCAAGTTGGAAGTGTAGGTTTGTTCTGATGGCTCTCTCCACGAATGAAGAGGAGGTGGATGGGTATATATAGCCTCCACATAAAATCTAACCGTTACACACAACTTGCCAAACTCGATGAGACCGAATTGAGAAACTCGGTCGGACCGATTCAGCAAATCTAGTGACCGTTAGGATTTTCGGTGGGACCGCATGCAACTCGGTAGGACCGATATGGTTAGGGTTAGGGCTTAACGTAATATCGGTGAGACTGATTACACAAACTCGGTGGGACCGATTTTGGTAATAAGCTAACCAGAGAGTTGGTATGGTAAACTCGGCGGGACCGATTCGCTCATTTCGGTGGGACTGAAATGTTACGGAAAGGAAACAGGGAGTTTACATTGCAATCTCGGTGGGACCGATCGCTCATCTCGATGGTACCGAAATGTTACGAAGGGAAACAGAGAGATTACAATCCCATCTCGGTGAGACCGAGATCCCTATCGGTGAGACCGATTTGCCTAGGGTTTGTGGCAGTGGCTATGACATCTGAACTCGGTGGCGCCGGATAGAAAGAATCGGTAGGGCCGAGTTTGACTTTTGGTTTAGGTCATATGTGGATGTGAGAAAGTAGTTGAGGGCTTTGGAGCATATCACTAAGCACTATGGAGCAAGAAACTCATTAAGCAACACCTCATCCCTCCTTGATAGTATTGGCTTTTCCTATAGACTCAATGTGATCTTGGATCACTAAAATATAAAATGTAGAGTCTTGAGTCCCTCGAACCGTAGATGAACTATCCCACAAACTACCCATGAATGATTCCTTGAACGTAAGACCGAAAATACGACCTCTCTACTTGGTTACAAACGTACGGTCTTCACGATCCGGCAGAGCTTCGCCGTCCAGAAATAATAGTCGTTGGAGAATTAGGGGGGAGATTAGAACCACTGTGGGATTCTAATTATGAGGATTAGAGGATCTTGGTCATGCTCTAATTGATCAACTAGGACAACTAGAACAGAACTAGAGGAACTAGAGGAGGCTCCAGAACTTGTGTATTTCCTCCATTTTTATATACAAGGGCACAAACTTATATTACAGATATGGAGATAAAAATTTATGCTTGCTTTGCAAGCCAACTTTTTTTGTTTACGGGGATCATTATACACCACATGCATGAAAAAAAGAATAGGAAACTGATTGGACGTTGTCGCTGAGTATCATTATGACTGCATGCACACAAGCATTAAACAGGTTGCTAGTATGAGGAAATATCATTAACTTTTGTCTCGATTACTATTGATGGCTTTGTATAGATGTAAATGTATTTTTCATAGTGGCCTTGTATAAGTAAATGGAGGGAGTATCCAAAAGCACCTTGAACATCTAGTATATATAGGTTGAGGGGAGAGGAAAGGGGCGCCACAAGGATGGGAAGGACTCCCTTCCTTGTGCCGGTCAAAGGGGGGAAGGAGTCCTTCCCCCACCCCAATTCAGCCTCCCTCAAGGGGGGAAGGGGTGCCTCCCCTACATGGGCCCTTGTGGCCCAATTCTCTCGCCACCATTTGGTATTTTAAGACCTGTTGATATTAAATTAAATATAAAGCCTTCTAACAATTACTAGAGCCTTTTATTATTAATTTAACATCAACAGAAACATTTTCCATCTATATATATTATTTATCGGTAATACCTATTATTACCCGATAAACTCTGAAACCCTTCTAGTGATCCCAAAATGCTTCCGGTTTCTCAATACTCTCGTCCTAGTAACACTCAGCAGATCGTGATTACCTTAAGCCTGTGACCCCGTAGGTTCGGTAAATCATATACATGAATGAAACTCCTTTGTTTAATGACCAATAGTAGAACCGTGGACATCCATATCAATCCCTATGATTACACGAATGGTATTCGAGTGAACCTTTGGATACGATGTGATGTTCCCTTTGCTTCACAATAATTAAAAAAATCTGAGATGCATCGGTATCCTCCTGAGCATACACATGCTCACTATATCTTCATCCTCGTAACTGGTTTTGTTCTTCTTTGTCGTTGATATGTTCCGACATCCCCGTGAGATAGTCACATGTATCTGGTCAGACAATGATGGATGGCGTCACACCGATAGGGCTCTAAGAATATTTCTCCATCGTCGGAGGAGCTAATCCCACTCTCGAGCTATCTAGTCCCTTGTCAAACTTTCGGATGAACGTGTAAGTTGTCGTTCGATCATTGTGTTATAGATGACGTTTGAGCAACCCCAAAGCCCAACATATGATAGGAAGTAACTACAATACTCTCATGGTCTATTATATTATGCGGGAAGTGGTTCACTGACGAGGAGATCCCACACGGCAACGAGAGGGCTCATTTCTAAGGGGAAACTACTGGCGTGACCAACTGAGCTAGCGCCAGCACTATCGCTCTAGCGGCATCTGGTCGTACGCCATCACCACTAGATTGAACCAACGTACAAACGAATTTAAATGCAGATTGTATAAACATCCCTAACTATATTGCCAGGGGTCATCAATAACCTCCTATGCGTATCTTAACTGTAGAGAAAATTGGAATTCCTAATCACAAGGAAAATCTATTAGTTTGCATTGAGGCATCGATCACACGTTTCCTAGGAATCTCAATCGTGTAGACGATATCGAAGGAATGTATGTCGGTTTTGCAAGCAACGTACATCACAAACTATGTGTAACACTTGTATTTAAACCAAAAACTATTAAGTTCTTAGCAACACGCATGCAATGTTTCAACATAGTTTTACTTCATTAACATACATCTTTTAATGGAAACCAAAACCTCCCAAATATACCAGGGGCACCTGGTGTTTGGCCAACGTTGTTGATACATAACATAACCCCGGTTGTGTTGGTTCTGCGGGCAATGCCAGTGATCCATTTTATATTTCCAAATCACCGTCGCCGACGAATCTTTTGGATTATGGAATTGTGAAGTAAAAGAAATCATTTTATCCACTAATAGTACCAAATTGGCGTATTACCAAACCACACCCCTATTAACACAATAGTAGATATGAGCCATTTGAGAATATGCCTCCTCAAGATGAATGGTTAGGGCGGTTCTGTGGAGCGGTTTTGCGAGAATAGTTAATAATGAGATCATCATCTTAGGAAATGATGCAAAACTGGGTAGTGATACGGTCGACGATGACACTATGATTTCAATTCGATTGATTCTTAACAAATTAGTATTTTCAATTTGTGAGGGTCGTTCTCTCTATATAAAAAATCGTTGGTTAAGAATATATAGTGAATTCTTGGGCAACTATGTAGATTTATGGAATCACTTACTATATCTTTTTTTAGCATTGAAAAAAATAAGGGGAATATTTATATACAATGGAGGGAATTGATATATATTATGATCTGATGTGCTTCCTATTCCCCAAAGTGAGAGACCGCATGCGTGGATTAGGGTTTGGGAGGCGCATCCTTTTCTGGAAAAAATGCGCCTCCCAAACCCTAATCCCCTACGTTGTAGCTCCCCCCACTTCCACCCAACCCCTAATCGAATCTGCAGCGGCTCCACAACGGCGTCCGTGCTCGCCCTCCTCGACGGTGGGGCGATTATGTGCCGCCCTCTTCTTCCCCACCGGCGTCCACGCCCACCCTTCCCCGACGGGGCGGCGAGTGCTCGTCGGCCCTCCCCCTAGCAGTTGGCGCGTGTCAACGGTGCCATCAACGGCCTCCCGGCAACATCTCCCTGGGCGGCGTGATCTCCATACTGCCGGCAGGTTATAAACCCCCCTCCCTGCCCCAAAACACACACACACACACACACACACACACACACACACACACACACACACACACACACACATGAATTATTTAAGACAGATCTGTATATTTTGTAAGATGGATCATGCATTTGTGATAGATCCCTACATTAATTTTTGATATTCCATCCGTGATATGTAATGCATATGTGATTTAGATCCATCACCTAAATATTTAAAAGATTTTTTTAGACTTCTATATTTGCGTTGACTGATGATGATTATTTGTAACATTATTTATCGGTCTTCTTTATGTACAACAAGTTGGAATGAGTTGTTTTAATTGCCTAATTATGTTGTACTGGTAAGAATATTAATGATCAGCACTACTTTAGACCTACAAGACCTGCTAAATGTTTTCCTATCTTTCGATTAAGTAGGAATAAGTTGAACTCCTAACTAAGTGTCGAAAGTTGGGCAAACATTTTTGGGTACGACATAAGATCCATAATACTTCGTGAGGTCAACTTGTAATTGTTTTGTAATAGATTTCTATTAATCGTTGTGCACCGCCGATGATGAAAAGTTGATAACCAGTAGCTCTATATATTTCAGTAGTTGTGCACCGCAGATGGGCAGTTCCGAGTCATTGTTACATTTTTGTTGAGACTTTTTTAAGTTCTCACATTCGAGTTGCTCTCCCGACTAACATGAATAGGCCGGTTTCAAACAATTCGCACGAATCATCAGTGGCTCTTCATTCTTTTAAATATGAATAACATAAAGTTGTTCCAAGTTAATTAAAAGTACGTCAGGCTGGGTACTTACGGTACTGGTTGTGGATTAATTCTTTTTAATATAGAACGAACGCACAACCCCCGTGTCGTCCTCCCCCTGGGGCGACTCGGGCGGAGCCCGAAACCTAGCCACCGCCGCCAAGTCCCTCCTCCTCTCCCTCCGCCCGGGGGCCGACGGCAGTGGCGGAGGATCTCCTCTCTCGTGCGTCTCCGGGGTGGGGCGGACCCCAAGGCGTGTGGTGGCACGACCGATCTGGGATCTGCGGCGCGGCCGATGGCTGCAGGCGGCGGGAGGCCGGCCCGTCCTCGGACAGCGACGGCTTGGCGCGGCGGAGACCAGGGTTGCGGGCGCTGCAGATGGCCCTTCGGGCGGCAGCGGCCGGCTTGGCTGCGGTGGCGTGCATGCTGCCTTCAGATCGGCGACAGCGGCGTCGAGGGCCTGGTGGTCTCATCGACGGCACCTCCAATCAGATCTGTTCTGACTGGTGCAGCCGGCGGTGGTGGTCATCTCTTTCGTCAGAGGTGGTCGGCCTGAGGCTGGGTGTTCGGATCTCGGGATCCGTCATCTGGCAC
The DNA here is from genome assembly GCF_018294505.1 of Triticum aestivum. NCBI lineage: Eukaryota > Viridiplantae > Streptophyta > Magnoliopsida > Poales > Poaceae > Triticum > Triticum aestivum. The sequence goes on along the minus strand of NC_057801.1, from coordinate 427,090,241 downwards.
CAGCTGTGAGTCGGGGAGACGTAGTTGCCGGTGAAAACCGAGCCGACGGCACGCAATGGCGGCGTTCCATGTCGTTACCTTGATGAAGGCATCGTCATGTGACTACCGTCGACCTACTCGTATTGCTCCGGGGGAAACCCTAGGATCTGGTGTTCCAGACCAGACGATGGCGGCACTGCGGTGTCGTTCTCTCTTGGGAGCATCGTTTTGTGGAGCAGCGCTGGAAGTCAGAGGTAGGAGGTGGAGCGGCTTCGTCTTGCACGGAGCTTCGGTGGAGATGTCAAGTCATGCCTGACCGACAGGTGCTACGCTTGGTCATGCCTGGTCGGCAGGTGCTACGCACGACAGATCCACCAAGGGCTTCAAGCTGTGTCGGCTGGTGGTACTTGGCAGCATGGCGCTGAGGTGTATCAGTGGCGACCGCGACGTGTTCAGCTGTTTGCGCGCAGGGAGGAGGTGTCGTTGGGCGCCGTGGTGACGTCGACGATAGTTGGACTTAGCAAGGTTGATGCATCAGTACAGTTCTAAAGATGGAGCGGCGACAGTTGGCGGCGGCGGCCTCTGCGAGCACGCCGGACCAGTGTGTGCCCCAGACCCAGCAAGTGGCTAGGTTAGGGTCTCAGGTCTTAGATGTTAGGCTTGGCTGCGATGTCTGTTTGGTATTAGGCCCAGGCTATCTGCGCCCCTTCATCAACTCGATAGGTGTAGCGATAGTTTGTTGCTTAGACGGCGGCTTTAGTCTTACTGTTTTATGACTTTGTAATGTCCTGTGAGAATAATTAATAAAGTGGCCGTATGCATCGCCCAGATACAAAGGCCGGGGCTAAAAAAAGTTAATTAACTATGTTTAGAAGAACCATGAGTCTCTTACGATCCGAGCGACTGTGGCAACGGCAAGTTCAGGTGGGTGCAGCGAGATGGGTACAGTGGCTGAGCAAATATAGTTCGCAGCCATGCGTGACGACTATATTTGGTCCGAATGAATGCATTTTAGGGAGTCAATTATTTTAAAGGATTATATCTTTTCTGAACCACGCATCGCCCCTTTTCATTACTTGCATAATGGAAATACATCAGTTCTAGCCCATTCCGTCTCGGAAAAAAAAATTCTGACCCAGCACAACAACAAAGAAAACGGGAAAGAGAAGAGCGAGCTCAGCACCACTGGGGTACCAGTGTGAGGCCAACTCCACCGTACGATCCCAAACGGACGTTTGATTTGACCGGATTTTGTCCCTTTGGGCGGCGATGGGTTCGTCCGTATCCGGTCTTGTCCGTTGGATCGTGCGTGCGCCCACCGCGCGGCCGCACCCCAAATCACGTCCGCGTTGGATATGATTTAAAAAAACAGAAAAAGTAAATAAAATGGCTAAAATAAATAAATAAGCGCAGTTTGAAAAACATAAGGTTAGGGGGGTTACAGCCACAAAACGGCCCAGTTTAGCAGTTCACTTAACGGCCCAGTGCCATAATTAACATAAAAAGAAAATAAAAAATGCCTCCGCGCGCTCCTGCCGCGCCCATCGATGCCATGGCCCTCGCCGTCTTCAGTGGCCGCCGGTGTTGTCGTTGTCGGTTCGTCGTCGCTGACGAGATCGACATAGGCCGGCGGCGTCCAGAGGTGGGACGGCGGCGTGTGGTACACGGGGGCGGCCTGGAAGGCCGGAGGTGCCTGCACCACCTCCTCCCGTGGCGAGGCCTCCCGCTCCGATGACCGCGGCGGCGTGGGGCACCAGTTCACTGTGACGCCCGGATAATTAAGCTACAGTAATTTCCCCTGCTAATGATGCAACGTCATCATGATTACTGTTGTTAAACTCGCAATGGTTCGAATCCGGTCCAATTTCAATTTTAAATTAAAGTAAAAAAAAGCTTTCACATGTCTAAAATAAATTGTTCATCATGTGGCAATTTTTCCAGTTGTTAATATTCGTGGTGAACCAACAATTTGCAAAGTGGCTCGATGCCTTAGTCTAAATAAAACAGAAAATGTAAAAAAATTAAAGAATAGAAATTGCAAGATTAAAAAAAGGGGAGAAAGGCCTCCCCTGACCCCTGGGCCTCGGCCCATCTCATTGAGCCGGCCCGACCCAACTCCCCCTCGGTCGCCTTCCACCTCGCTACAGGCTTCGTCAGCTCCCCCCACCAGATATTTTAACCACTCCCTCGCTCTCTCCGCCTCTCCCCTCCTCAGACCCCCTTCGCCGAACAACACCATCGCCATCACCGAGCTTGTTCTCGCGGCCACCGCGCCCTTCGCGCGGCTTCTCCGTGCCCGTCCGCCTCGCCGCAGACCGCCTCGTCCACTGGTGCAACCCGTTGGAGACGGGGAGCACTGCAGCGCCGGAACGCCGTCGTCGTCCTCCTCGGACCACCGCGGCTCCGCCACCCCGATCCGTCCTCTGCGCTCCTAAGCCCTCGCCGAGCCACCCGTGAGCTCCCCGGTGAGCACCGCGTCCTTCCCCTCTCTTTCCCGCTCGCATCCGTGCCCGTAGATGCATCGCCGTCGCGACTGAAGCGCGTCGTCGCTCGCTACCGCGACCCCGTGCCCGCACTCGCCTCGCTCTCTGCGTCCTGCTCGCGTCGCTGGGCCCCTGTCCTCGCGCCCACGGACGCGTCCGGCTGGGCGCGGCCGCGTTCCCCCGCACACACCCAACCCCCGCGGCGAGCCCGACCGCGGCCTCCGCTCGCTCGCCGCCATCCCGTACCGCTGTTGCTGCCCCGCTCGGCGTCGACGCCTCGCACTCACGCCGCTCGCGACCAACGCGCCCGCCGCTCCCTTCTACACGCCATCCCCGCTCGCCCCTGTCCGTCGCGGGCGCAACCCGCCTGCCGACGCTGCTGTCGGCCGCTGCTGCTTCGTATTGCTGTCGCTACTGCCTCCTGTTGCTTGCTTTTACTATGCTGATGCTTTGCTTGCTACCGCCGTCGCTCGTTGTCGTTGCTACCTGCTGCTACTACCTCAACGCCCCTGCCGCTGCTGATGCTCGTTGACTGCTGCTGCTCTTGCTTCCTACTGCTGCTTATTGCTGCTGTACCCGCTAGTTGCCGCCGCTGCTGCTCCGTGCTTATGCCGCTGCTCGGTTGCTGGTGCTACTGCAGCCTGCTACCTTCGGCTGCGGCTGCTACGCCATGGCCAAGGCCTTGGTATGTGTGAGTGTTCTGTGTGTGTATGCAGCGTGGTGTGTGTGAGTGTGCTATGTGAGTGCACGTGTGTGTGAGTGTGTGTGGTGCTGGCCCAAACTAGTTTAGGTCGGTTTAGCTAGATTAGTTCTAGGATTAATTCTGCTGTTTAGATAGTATCAGTTTAGTGCTAGATTAGCCTAATAGCTTATGACATGTGGCCCTTTGTTTTAAATTAGTTTAGTTAATTCTCTTTTTGCACAAGGGCAAATGACAAATGGGCCCCGCTTTGACCCTGTTGACTGGTCAACCCTGACTGGTCAACTATTGACTTTGACCCAGGCCCCACTGTCATACACATGGCTAGCCCAAAGTAGGTGTAAAAGGGATTATGCCTTTTTAGTATAAACGAATTAGATTAATAAAAGAAATGTAGACAATGCTTAAAACTTTGATCATTCATAGAAAGACAATGGTAACTCGGATGAAAATACTTTGTACGTGAAAGTTGCTCAGAAGGACGAGACGAATCTGAATACGCAGTCCGTTCGTCTGCCACACGTCCCTAGCATAGCGAACACGTAACTTTCCCCTCCGGTTCATCTGTCCGAAAACATCAAACACCGGGGATACTTTCTCGGATGTTTCCCCCTTTCACCAGTATCGCTTACTACCGCGTTAGGTCACCCCTAGCACCGCGTATTGCCATGTTACGCTTTGTGATGATTTGATTGCTCTGTTATTTATTGTGTTCTCCCTCTTCTCTTCGGTAGACCTCGAGACCGATGCTGCCGCTATGATCGACTACGTCGACGACGACCCCTTCTTGCCAAAGCAACCAGGCAAGCCCCCCCTTTGATCATCCCGATATCGCTCATTCCATTCTCTCATGCTTGCATTAGATTTTGCTATTGTTATTGTTTGCTCCTATTCTGATGCATAGCCTGCTTTTGTAACATGCTTATTGTTATCTTACCTGCTTATCCTAAACTGCTTAGTATAGGTTAATTAGTGATCCATCAGTGACCCCCACCTTGTCCTTGTTGCCCCTGCTTCATCATTGAAGACCCGATCAACGGGATTGAAGACCAGGCCACGGCACCGCACATCACTTTCCCCTTAGTTGCTCGACACTGCTGGGTAACTATCGAGTGCCGAGGGTGAGACCTCTACAGCACTTTTGATGTTAACCATGTAGTGTAGCTATTCGGTTGTGGTCATCGAGGATGATTCCGCCTTAACCACTTCCGATACGACTCTGTCGTGCAACCCCTCAAGTGTGAACCTTGGGGGTGATTCCTCTTACGTTCATCTTGATGATTACATCGAGTGGAATTCACCGGGGGTGATTCCTCGGGTTTTCTCCTTGATGTTTAGACACACAGTTACTATGATTACTATGACTTTACACTAAACCATGTTACTAAAGACGGGTCGACCCTGAGGGGTACCCGCGCGAGCATAATTGCGAGTGATGTGGAGTCGGGTTGACCTGGAAGGTGCCCGAGAGATAATTACGAGGCGTGGCCGGGCATTCTTAGCCCTTGCTGCAAGTGCTCGAGACGGGGCAACGAGGTCACATCTTTCGTGAGTCTCTGCTTGTTACCGCGCGTTCCTAATCCACTATGATTTGGATATTTGATCCGAGGGGTCTCTGGCCTGATAGCACTAACCATCACGTGGGCATAGTATGGGCGTTTTGCGTCATAGGTTGGACTGGTAAGCACCTGCCTTTTTTAAGGAGGTAGCTAGGTCTGCTCACCGGCCGCGTACGCAACGTGCAGGAATTTTCGGGGAGATGGCCCATGACCCCTGGGGGCATAGGTTTAGTCCGGCGTGCTGATCTCTCTATTAAGCCTAGGTCGGGTTGCGGCGTATTGTTTGGCCGAGGCTGGGCATGACCCAGGAAAGTGTGTCCGGCCGGAGTTAATCGAGCGTGGTGGGTAAGTTGGTGCACCCCTGTAGGGAAGAAAACATCTATCAATAGCCTATCCTATGGTAACGGACACTTGGAGTTGTATCCCGATCGATACAATTAGAACTGGATACTTGTGATGAGAATTGGATTGTGATGACAATTGGATAGTATGGCTCTGGGATTGCTTTCTCACAGGGAGTCGAGAAAGGATCTCTGGCCGAGGTTGACAACACTACTACTACTTTACTTTATGCTACTCTACTTCCTCCTGTTTGCTGCAAGATGGTGGTTTCCAGAAGATGCTAGTCTTCGATAGGACTAGGCCTTCTCTTTATTCTAGCATTTCTGCAGCCCAGTCCACATATACAGTCTTCCTTTGATAATGTTGCATATGTAGTGTAGATCCTTGCTTGCGAGTACTTTGGATGAGTACGCAAGGTTGCTTTGCTCCCTCTTTTCCCCCTTTTCCATTCTTCTCGGACGACGCAACCAGATGACGAAGTCCAGGAGCCAGATGAAACCTTTGACGACTGCTACTACCCCGAGGGTGCCTACTACCACGTGACGGACGCCGACGACCAGGAGTAGTTAGGAGGCTCCTAGGCAGGAGGCCTTGCCTTTTCGATCGATGTTGCTTTTGTGCTAGCCTTCTTAAGGCATACTTGTTTAACTCATGTCTGTACTCAGATATTGTTGCTTCCGCTGACTCGTTTGTATTCGAGCTGATGTATTCGAGCCCTCGAGGCTCCTGGCTTGTAATATAAAGTTTGTATTATTTTAATTTGTGTCTAGAGTTGTGTTGTGATATCTTCCCGTGGGTCCTTGATCTTGATCGTACACATTTGCGTGCATGATTAGTGTATGATTGAATCAAGGGCGTCACATTCACACCCCCCACGGCGTCGGGCATCTCCGGCGCGGTGCACGACCAGCTCCATTGCTGGCCCACCAGGCCGGGGTGGAACGTGGCCACCGGCTCCTCCTTCGCCTTTTCCCTCCTCTCCTCCTCCTTGATGGCCACCATCTCCAGCTCGGGGAAGGCGACGTCACCGGCGGCAGAGAGTGCCAACGCCTCCTCCAAGCTGTCCCATTGGCGCTCGTCGTGCGTGTTCATGGAGTCCTCCATGACATGCTGCATGAGCCGGGCCTCCTCCTCCGCTGTCATGCGAGGAGGTGGAGGTGGAGGTGGTGACGGAGACGGGGAAGGCGACGACGTGGGTGTGAGGCCGCGCACCCGCGTACGCCCGCGCACCTCTCGACGTGGCCGTCGCGGCCCCGACACCGTGCCGACGAAGTAGGACGCGCGGCGCGTGTCGTGCTTGTCCTGGAGCCACGTGTCCCAGAGCACGGAATCGGGGGTGTACCTGTCGTCGTAGTACAGGTCGTCGGGGAGGAGGCGGCGACGACGCTCGATCTCATCGCGGCGCGCACGGCCGCCCATCGGCACCAGCGGGATCAGGACCCAGTCGGCGCTGAGGTGCCAGTTGTTGGAGGGGGGGGGGGGTGGACGTCACTCCACGGGACCGGCGTCCTCGTCTCCCAGTAGCGTCGGCACACGTCCGCGCTGAGGTACTGCCGTCGCGCTCACCGGCGGGCCTAGGGGCGATGGTGAAGGGGGCCGGCGCGGGGGCTCGACGGGAGGAGCGCGGCGGTGACGCGGGCTCCTCCTTCTTCACGGAGCCGCGGCGGCGGTCCGAGGAGGATCCGGCCTCGCGGTCGTGCTTTCCCTTGCGGCCATAGTTCCATAGCTCTGCGGCCGGCCGGCGAGTTCGAGGACGGGGAGCGGCTAGGGTTTGGGCGTGTCGGCTTTCGAGGGGGCAGAGAGGGGCCAGAGTGGGAACTGATGAGGACGACGACCGGTCCACGGATCCCATTTAAGAAGGACGGCGACCATTCAATGGCCGGATGACAGGTGGGGCCACCTGCCTGTGCGCATTGATGTTGACAGATGGGAGGTAGGTGGCCGACTGCCACGCGGCCCCGACGCGGACGAGCGCACATCCGTTTGCCGTCCGCCGCGATTCAAACCAGGCGCGAGTTTGCGCTCGAAATGGGTCGATCCGGATACAAAACGGATAAGATGGGTCAGGGCCGTCGCGCGCTGGGCCACCCGGTTCGTTCCATTTACCCCAAACAAACGGGGCCGAACAAAATGGGGTCGCGCGGTGGAGTTGGCCCGAATGCAGGTCATGGACACATCCACTACGGGAGATATGTTTCAGTGATCCGCTAGCTAATGCTTAACTCTATCAACTCATCTTAAAAAAAAATGAGACCAACTTATCAAATATAGATTTGCTAGAGATCCCCTTATTATACATCCAGTGGTATTGTCCTTGTCTTGGCAGACCGTTGACTGGCCCTTGAGGCCATGAGTGCCCATGCCGCGTCACCGCGCTCACTTTAATTTAACTAATAATAATCAGATCTCCATCTCAGTTTCTTTTCTGCCAAGTTCCTTCGGAGAGAGGCATGGACCAGAGTTCCCCACAGCCATGATTTCTCTCCATATATATTGTGATGCATTCATCTCTACCATACTCATTCAATCGAATCAGTCATCCAACCAATCTTCCCCCAATCAAGAGAGAGAGAGAGAGAGAGAGACATGGTTCTTAGAGCGTTGATTAGTCCAGCTTTAGTGCAATGGAGCTTCCTGGTATGCGGCAGCCTGGGCTTTGTGCTTCTCTGGCAAGCTGCCAAGCTAATAGACCGGCTGTGGTGGCACCCGCGGCGGCTGGAGCGGGCACTGCGCGCCGAGGGTCTCCGCGGCACCTCGTACCGCTTCCTCGTCGGCGACGTCATTGACTATGAGCGGCGGAGCAAGGAGGCGCGTTCAAGGTCGATGCCGCTGCGCTGCCACAACATAGCCCCTCTCGTCGCGCCGCTGCTCCACGACATTGTCCGGGAGCACGGCAAGGCGTGCATATGTTGGTTTGGTCCGTACCCCAAGGTGACCATCAGCGACCCTGAGCAGACCAAGGAGGTGATGTCCAACAAGTTCGGCCACTTCGAGAAGCTCAAGTTTCCGGCGCTGTCCAGGCTGCTCGCCGGAGGCGTGGCGACGTACGAGGGCGAGCAATGGGTCAAGCACAGGAGGATCCTCAACCCTGCATTCCATCTCGAGAAGCTTAAGGTACGTGCACTGCTCCTAATTTTTTATTGTTCCATGTGTAGTAGTACTTCAATCAAATGCTGGCGAAATTATAAATTTAATGGAATCGTGTGTATTAAATTTGCAGCTCATGATGCCAGCGTTTTCTACTTGCTGCCAAGAACTTGTGAGCAGATGGACGCAATCTCTTGGTTCTGATGGTACATATGAGGTGGATGTATGTCCGGAGTTCCAGAGACTCACTGGAGATGTCATTTCTCGCACCGCATTTGGCAGTAACTACGCTGAAGGTGCCAGGATATTCCAGTTGCAGTCCGAGCAAACTGCACGCATCCTGGCCAGGGTTAAGAAGATTATCATTCCCGGCTACTTGTGAGTACTCTTTACTACGTAATCATCTTTCCGGCTAATATTTGTGTCTACGGCATACTCTATCTGTTTTCTTTGTGTTATGGTACACGAGCTCAAGTTCCAAAATACAAACTTTCTACCCCAAAACTATTCTGCCAATATTTATTAAAAAAAAAACATGGCCTAGCAAATCGGCTTACCCAAAATGACTTATGCATAGCTGGTCCTGATTAATAAACCAACATCAATCATAGGGATCATGCTGATCTTTAATATTTAAATAGCTAGCCCCCACTAATATATTTGTTTCAACATACGAGCATGACACCTAAGCATGCAACATGCATGAAAATGACCCACCTTAACATGCAACCATTCAAATCAAAAGGTCCACCTCAACATGGGAACATGCATGATAATTTACATTCTTTTATTCTATTTATATATAATAAATATTTTACAACTATAGAGTAGAGACACAACAAATCATATGTATTTTTAATTTTAGTTTCTATATTACTATTTCAAATGTTCATGTCCCATAAAACTAAATATTATTCAAATATATTGCAAAATATTTCCACTGCAACGTGTGTGTGTGTGTGTGTGTGGTGGTGGTGGGGGGGGGGGGTCCAGTTTAGACTAACACCAGAGACCATGTTTTGTCAATTCGCGTTATATTATATTATGCGTATCACGAGATTTAGTAGCGCATAGACAAATTAATTAATTAAGTATAGTTAGTTTGTACGTGCTAATAGTAATTTGTTGGGGTGTCATTTTTCAGGTCCTTGCCAACCAGAAACAATAGAAGGATGAGTGAAATTAATAACGAAATTGAATCAATTCTGCTCAATCTAATCGGAGAAAGAATGCAAGCTATGCAAGAAGGAGAAAATACCAAAAATGACTTGCTCGGTTTGATGCTTGAGTCCAACATGAGGGGCACAGATGAGAATGGCCAATGCATCTCAGGAATGACTATTGATGAGGTCGTGGAGGAATGCAAGTTGTTCTATTTTGCAGGAACAGAAACAACATCAATATTACTCACATGGACAATGGTCATACTAAGTATGCACCCCGAGTGGCAAGATCGTGCAAGGGAGGAGGTCCTCGGCCTATTTGGAAAGAATAAAATTGAGTACGAAGGCTTTGGCCGGCTAAAAACGGTGAGTAGTGTTTTATTTACTTGATTTCGTTGTTCTTATGAAATATATATTCGGAAGCATAAGTTGTTTTGTCTACAGTGTAGGTGACCATGATTCTTTATGAGGTGCTCCGATTATACCCACCGGCTGTCGCTTTCATCCGAAAAACATACAACGAAATGGAGATTGGAGGTATCACATACCCTGCTGGTGTGCTCATCGAGCTTCCTGTGTTGTTAATGCACCATGACCTAGACATATGGGGAAGCGACGTGCATGAGTTCAAACCGGAGAGGTTTGCCGACGGGATATCCAAGGCATCCAAGAATCCATGTGCGTTCCTACCATTTGGTTGGGGGCCACGTATTTGCATTGGCCAACAGTTTGCAATGCTTGAGGCCAAGATTTCCTTGTGCATGATCCTTCAATGCTTTGAGTTCGAGCTTGCGCCGTCATACACTCATGCTCTAGATAACACGAAAATGCTACTTCCTATGCATGGTGCGCAAATTAAGCTCAGGGTAATTTAATCGTTACACACGAAAGTATGCATGTTCACTATTTACCGTCATCTGGCTCATTATGTAATCAGGCATAAAATTACGACAAGGATGGGCCTTTTCATATGACCCTTCCATTTTATTCTCGTAGACAGAGACTGCCACATCTGACCTCTGTCACATGGTGCCACTTCATCTCAACTATTGTTTCAAGAATCTTATAAATTAGTTGCACCAATCTTCCCTTTAATGCGGTGAGCTCCAATGCTTTATTCTCAAAATAATAGGCTCTCTATAGAAAACCAAAGCGTGAACAAATATCAATCTTTAATTTAATTATTACTGCTATGGTTCAGAATTGATGTTTTTTCATGTATGATTATATTATGAAAGAAGTATGTGTTTTGGTCCCCACAACTATTGTCAACCACTACTGGAATTGTTGCAATTGTCGAATTCCTAGGGAGCTCAGCAAAGCCCAGAAAAAACTCGGCATTGTGTTTGCCAAGTTTCATTCTCGGTAAACAACACTCGGCTGAACAAGGGTCGGCAATCATTAACTTTGCCGAGTTTCTATTATCGGGCACTCACCAAACATTTAAAAATCCATTGCCGAGTTTCAAAAACGAGAACTCGGCAAAGTACCATGTTTGGTGAAACGATCATTAATGGCGGTGCCATGTGGCTAGCAACCTTTGTCGAGCGTGGAACTTGGCAGTCCAATGATGACTAGGGGTAATATGTGTGGCACATTTTCTGTCGAGTTCCCTTTTGCTGAAACTCGTCATACCTTTGACGACTGTGAAACTCGGCAGACCTTCGACAAGTATGTGCGGGCCACGTGTCATATGTGCTTGCTTAGTCTTTTCTTTGCCGAGCTCCGCACTCAACAAAGCCAGCCTGGTGATGCTAGTTGATGAGTTGGTTTTGTTTTGCCCATAGAGTATATCCTGGTGCTAAAACCCATCACATCATGTATGGCCGATAATTCTTTGGGGTAAACATTCTTGGTTCGGTTGCCTCGGAAAAAATCATTAATGACATTTTTTTGCTAAGTACACATGAAGACACAAACAAAGTTAATGAGTGATATTATGTTCATCCCCTATTTTACAAAAAAAAGTCTCACAAAAAATTATTTTATTTCGAATAAATAACAAGAGGGGCCAAACTCTCAAACCTTGAAAAACTTTGAATCCTCTAGCTTAAAGGTGGCCAGTTGGAAGATGTTCATCCTCGTCGATGAAGACGACGGAGCTACGCCGCCCGTTGTTTTCCATGGAGAAAGGTGGTCGATGGACGACCTCCACATCAGTGGAGCTACGCTGCCCCATGATTTTCTTGAACAATGATGGTAGATGGGAGGTCTTTTTTGATTCGTCGATGAATTTTCTGGTCAAAGCGAGGCCAATCCCATGGACTGGGACGGTCTCGTGAAGGAGGAATCCGATGAGGAGGAGCTTGCACTCTGGATCGCAATCCAGTGCTCGCACGTGAACACCGACGAGAGCCCGAGCTCTGTCGCATTCGCAACAAGCTCCTTCATGCCCGACGGCCAAATGTTGGCTGCACCCGCCCTTCTAGCTCCACGACGCTCTATATATGGAGCAGGGTCTCCGCTTCCCCTCCGATTTCAGCCCGCCCAGGCAGTGGTAGGCGCTCGTGTTGGGGAACGTTGCAGAAAATTAAAATTTTTCCTACGGTTTCATCAAGATCCATCTATGAGTTCATCTAAGCAACGAGTCAAGGGAGAGAGTTTGCATCTACATACCACTTGTAGATCACGAGCGGAAGCTAGCCAAGGGGATGGTGATGATGGAGTCGTACTCGAACGTGATTCGGATCACCGATGTCCAAGTGCTGAATGGACAGCACCTCCGCGTTCAACACACGTACGGGACGGGAGACGTCTCCTCCTTCTTGATCCAGCAAGGGGGAAGGAGAGGTTGAGGAAGATTGCTCCAACGGCAGCACGACGGCGTGGTGTAGTTGGTGCAGCAGTACTCCGACAGGGCTTCGCCAAGCATATACGGAGGAGGAGAGGTGTTGGGGAGGGGAGGGGCTGCGCCTTGGCTTGTGTTAAGCTCCCATGCGCCTCCCCACTATATATAGGGGTGGAGGGGCTGGTTTCTTGCCCTCCAAGTCCATTGGGGCGTTGGCCAAGGTGGGAGGAAAGAAATCCCATCATTTCCTTCCCCACCGATTGTTATCCCCCCTTTTTAGGGATCTTGATCTTATCCCTTCGGGATATGATCTTATTCCTTCTAAGGGGGGATCTTGGTGCGCCTTGACCAGGGGTGTGGGGCCTTTCCCCCACTACTCACGTTCATGTGGGTCCCCCCATGCAGGTGGGCCCCACTCCGGAACCTTCTAGAACCTTCCCGGTACAATACCGAAAAATCCCGAACATTTTCCGGTGGCCAAAATAGGACTTCCCATATATAAATCTTTACCTCCGGACCATTCCGGAACTCCTCGTGACGTCCGGGATCTCATCCGGGACTCCGAACAACATTCGGTAACCACATACAAACTTCCTTTATAACCCTAGCGTCATCGAACCTTAAGTGTGTAGACCCTACGGGTTCGGGAGACATGTAGACATGACCGAGACGTTCTCCGGTCAATAACCAACAGCGGGATCTGGATACCCATGTTGGCTCCCACATGCTTCTCGATGTTGTCATCGGATGAACCACGATGTCGAGGATTCGATCAAACCCTGTATACAATTCCCTTTGTCAATCGGTACGTTACTTGCCCGAGACTCGATCGTCGGTATCCCAATACCTTGTTCAGTCTCGTTACCGGCAAGTCACTTTACTCGTACCGTAATGCATGATCTCGTGGCCAACACTTTGGTCACCTTGAGCTCATTATGATGATGCATTACCGAGTGGGCCCAGAGATACCTCTCCGTCATACGGAGTGACAAATCCCAGTCTCGATCCGTGTCAACCCAACAGCTACTTTCGGAGATACCTGTAATGCACCTTTATAGTCACCCAGTTACGTTGTGACGTTTGATACACCCAAGGCACTCCTACGGTATCCGGGAGTTACACGATCTCATGGTCTAAGGAAGAGATACTTGACATTGGCAAAGCTCTAGCAAACGAACTAAACGACCTTTGTGCTATGCTTAGGATTGGGTCTTGTCCATCACATCATTCTCCTAATGATGTGATCCCGTTATCAACGACATCCAATGTCCATAGCCAGGAAATCATGACTATCTGTTGATCACAACGAGCTAGTCAACTAGAGGCTCACTAGGGACATATTGAGGTCTATGTATTCACACGTGTATTACGATTTCCGGATAATACAGTTATAGCATGAATAAAAGACAATTATCATGAACAATGAAATATAATAATACTTTTATTATTGCCTCTAGGGCATATTTCCAACAGTCTCCCACTTGCACTAGAGTCACCAATCTAGTTACATTGTGATGAATCGAACACCCATAGAGTTCTGGTGTTGATCATGTTTAGCTCGCGAGAGAGGTTTAGTCAACGGATCTGCGACATTCAGATCCGTATGTACTTTGCAAATTTCTATGTCTCCATCTTGAACATTTTCACGGATGGAGTTGAAACGACGCTTGATGTGCCTGGTCTTCTTGTGAAACCTGGGCTCCTTGGCAAGGGCAATAGCTCCAGTGTTGTCACAGAAGAGTTTGATTGGCCCCGACGCATTGGGTATGACTCCTAGGTCGGTGATGAACTCCTTCACCCAAATCGCTTCATGCGCTGCCTCCGAGGCTGCCATGTACTCCGCTTCACACGTAGATCCCGCCACGACGCTCTGCTTGCAGCTGCACCAGCTTACTGCTCCACCATTCAACATATACACGTATCCGGTTTGTGACTTAGAGTCATCCGGATCTGAGTCGAAGCTAGCGTCGACGTAACCCTTTACGACAAGCTCTTCGTCTCCTCCATAAACGAGAAACATGTCCTTTGTCCTTTTCAGGTACTTCAGGATATTCTTGACTGCTGTCCAGTGTTCCTTGCCGGGATTACTTTGGTATCTAGCTACCAAACTCACGGCAAGGTTTACATCAGGTCTGGTACACAGCATGGCATACATAATAGATCCTATGGCTGAAGCATAGGGGATGACACTCATCTCTTCTTTATCTTTTGCCGTGGTCGGTGACTGAGCCGAGCTCAATCTCACACCTTGTAACATAGGCAAGAACCCCTTCTTGGACTGATCCATTTTGAACCTCTTCAAAATCTTATCAAGGTATGTGCTTTGTGAAAGACCTATGAGGCGTCTCGATCTATCTCTATAGATCTTGATGCCTAATATGTAAGCAGCTTCTCCAAGGTCCTTCATTGAAAAACACTTATTCAAGTAGGCCTTAATGCTGTCCAGAAATTCTATATTATTTCCCATCAAGAGTATGTCATCTACATATAATATGAGAAATGCTACAGAGCTCCCACTCACTTTCTTGTAAACGCAGGCTTCTCCATAAGTCTGCATAAACCCAAACGCTTTGATCATCTCATCAAAGCGAATATTCCAACTCCGAGATGCTTGCACCAGCCCATAAATGGATCGCTGGAGCTTGCATACTTTGTTAGCGTTCTTAGGATCGACAAAACCTTCCGGCTGCATCATATACAGTTCTTCCTTAAGATGCCCGTTAAGGAATGCTGTTTTGACGTCCATCTGCCATATCTCATAATCATAGTATGCGGCAATTGCTAACATGATTCGGACGGACTTTAGCTTCGCTACGGGAGAGAATGTCTCGTCGTAGTCAATCCCTTGAACCTGTCGATAACCCTTAGCGACAAGTCGAGCTTTATAGATGGTGACATTACCATCCGCGTCTGTCTTCTTCTTAAAGATCCATTTGTTTTCTATCGCTCGCCGATCATCGGGCAAGTCTGTCAAAGTCCATACTTTGTTTTCATACATGGATTCTATCTCGGATTTCATGGCTTCAAGCCATTTGTTGGAATCTGGGCCCGCCATCGCTTCTTCATAGTTCGAAGGTTCACCGTTGTCTAACAACATGATTTCCAGGACGGGGTTGCCGTACCACTCTGGTGCGGAACGTGTCCTTGTGGACCTACGAAGTTCAGTAGCAACTTGATCCGAAGTACCTTGATCATCATCATTGGTTTCCTCTTCAGTTGGTGTGGGCATCACAGGAACATTTTCCTGAGCTGCACCACTTTCCCGTTCGAGAGGTAGTACTTCATCGAGTTCTACTTTCCTCCCACTTACTTCTTTCGAGAGAAACTCTTTTTCCAGAAAGCATCCGTTCTTGGCAACAAAGATTTTGCCCTCGGATCTTAAGTAGAAGGTATACCCGACAGTTTCCTTAGGGTATCCTATGAAGACGCATTTTTCCGACTTGGGTTCGAGCTTTTCAGGTTGAAGTTTCTTGACATAAGCATCGCATCCCCAAACTTTTAGAAACGACAGCTTAGGTTTCTTCCCAAACCATAATTCATACGGTGTCGTCTCAACGGATTTAGACGGTGCCCTATTTAAAGTGAATGTAGCTGTCTCTAGAGCGTATCCCCAAAATGATAGCGGTAAATCAGTAAGAGACATCATAGACCGCACCATATCCAATAGAGTGCGATTACGACGTTCGGACACACCGTTTCGCTGAGGTGTTCCAGGCGGCGTGAGTTGTGAAACGATTCCACATTTCCTTAAGTGTGTGCCAAATTCGTGACTTAAATATTCTCCTCCACGATCTGATCGTAGGCACTTTATCTTTCGGTCACGTTGATTCTCCACCTCATTCTGAAATTCCTTGAACTTTTCAAAGGTCTCAGACTTGTGTTTCATTAAGTAGACATACCCATATCTACTTAAGTCATCAGTGAGAGTGAGAACATAACGATATCCTCCGCGAGCCTCAACGCTCATTGGACCGCACACATCGGTATGTATGATTTCCAATAAGTTGGTTGCTCGCTCCATTGTTCCGGAGAACGGAGTCTTGGTCATCTTGCCCATGAGGCATGGTTCGCACGTGTCAAACGATTCATAATCAAGAGACTCTAAAAGTCCATCGGCATGGAGCTTCTTCATGCGCTTGACACCAATGTGACCAAGGCGGCAGTGCCACAAGTATGTGGGACTATCGTTATCAACTTTACATCTTTTGGCATCTACACTATGAACATGTGTAATATTACGCTCGAGATTCATTAAGAATAAACCATTGACCATCGGAGCATGACCATAAAACATATCTCTCATATAAATCGAACAACCATTATTCTCAGACTTAAATGAGTAGCCATCTCGTATTAAACGAGATCCAGATACAATGTTCATGCTCAAACTTGGCACTAAATAACAATTATTAAGGTTCAAAACTAATCCCGTAGGTAAATGTAGAGGCAGCGTGCCGACGGCGATCACATCGACTCTGGAACCATTCCCGACGCGCATCGTCACCTCGTCCTTCGCCAGTCTCCGTTTATTCCGCAGCTCCTGCTGTGAGTTACAAATATGAGCAACGGCACCGGTATCAAATACCCAGGAGTTACTACGAGTACTGGTAAGGTACACATCAATTACATGTATATCAAATATACCTTTGGTTTTGCCGGCCTTCTTATCTGCTAAGTATTTGGGGCAGTTCCGCTTCCAGTGACCCTTCCCCTTGCAATAAAAGCACTCAGTCTCAGGCTTAGGTCCATTCTTTGACTTCTTCCCGGTAACTGGCTTACCAGGCGCGGCAACCTCCTTGCCGTCCTTCTTGAAGTTCTTCTTACCCTTGCCCTTCTTGAACTTAGTGGTCTTATTGACCATCAACACTTGATGTTCTTTCTTGATTTCAGCCTCTGCTGACTTCAGCATCGAGAACACTTCAGGAATGGTCTTTTCCATCCCCTGCATGTTGTAGTTCATCACAAAGCTCTTGTAGCTTGGTGGGAGCGACTGGAGGATTCTGTCAATGACCGCCTCATCTGGGAGGTTAATGTTCAGCTGGGTCATACGGTTGTGCAACCCAGACATCTTCAGGATGTGCTCACTGACAGAACTGTTTTCCTCCATCTTACAACTGTAGAACTTGTCGGAGACATCATATCTCTCGACCCGGGCATGAGCTTGGAAAACTAGTTTCAGCTCTTCGAACATCTCATATGCTCCGTGATGCTCAAAACGCTTTTGGAGCCCCGGTTCTAAGCTGTAAAGCATGCCGCACTGAACGAGGGAGTAATCATCAGCGCGAGTTTGCCAAGCATTCATAATGTCTTGGTTCTCTGGGACGGGAGCGTCACCTAGCGGTCCTTCTAGGACATATTGTTTCCTGGCAGCTATGAGGATGATCCTCAGGTTCCGGACCCAGTCCGTATAGTTGCTGCCATCATCTTTCAGCTTGGTTTTCTCTAGGAACGCGTTGAAGTTCATGTTGACATGAGCGTTGGCCATTTGATCTACAAGACATATTTGCAAAGGTTTTAGACTAAGTTCATGATAATTAAGTTCTAATCAAATTATGAACTCCCACTCAGATTAGACATCCCTTTAGTCATCTAAGTGTTACACGATCCGAGTCGACTAGGCCGTGTCCGATCATCACGTGAGACGGACTAGTCATCGTCGGTGAACATTCTCATGTTGATCGTATCTTCCATACGACTCGTGTTCGACCTTTCGGTCTCCGTGTTCCGAGGCCATGTCTGCACATGCTAGGCTCGTCAAGTTAACCCTAAGTGTTTTCGCTGTGTAAAACTGTCTTACACCCGTTGTATGTGAACGTAAGAATCCATCACACCCGATCATCACGTGGTGCTTAGAAGCGACGAACTGTAGCAACGGTGCACAGTTAGGGGAGAACACTTCTTGAAATTTTTGTAAGGGATCATCTTATTTACTACCGTCGTCCTAAGTAAACAAGATGCATAAACATAATAAACATCACATGCAATTATATAGTTGTGACATGATATGGCCAATATCATATAGCTCCATTGATCTTCATCTTCGGGGCTCCATGATCATCTTGTCACCGGCTTGACACCATGATCTCCATCATCGTGTCTTCATGAAGTTGTCACGCCAACGACTACTTCTACTTCTATGGCTAACGCGTTTAGCAATAAAGTAAAGTGAGTTACATGGCGTTCTTCAATGACACGCAGGTCATACAAAAAATAAAGACAACTCCTATGGCTCCTGCCGGTTGTCATACTCATCGACATGCAAGTCGTGAATCCTATTACAAAGAACATGATCTCATACATCACAATTCATCATTCATCACAACTTCTGGCCATATCACATCACATGATCAATCGCTGCAAAAACAAGTTAGACGTCCTCTAATTGTTGTTGCATCTTTTACGTGGCTGCAATTGGGTTCTAGCAAGAACGTTTTCTTACCTACGAATAACCACAACGTGATTTTGTCAACTTCTATTTACCCTTCATAAGGGCCCTTTTCATCGAATCCGCTCCAACTAAAGTGGGAGAGACAGACACCCGCCAGCCACCTTATGCAACTAGTGCATGTCAGTCGGTGGAACCGGTCTCACGTAAGCGTACGTGTAAGGTTGGTCCGGGCCGCTTCATCCCACAATACCGCCGAAGCAAGAAAAGACTAGTAGAGGCAAGTAAGATGACAAAATCCACGCCCACAACAAAATTGTGTTCTACTCGTGCAAAGAGAACTACGCATAGACCTAGCTCATGATGCCACTGTTGGGGAACGTTGCAGAAAATTAAAATTTTTCCTACGGTTTCACCAAGATCCATCTATGAGTTCATCTAAGCAACGAGTCAAGGGAGAGAGTTTGCATCTACATACCACTTGTAGATCACGAGCGGAAGCTAGCCAAGGGGATGGTGATGATGGAGTCGTACTCGAACGTGATTCGGATCACCGATGTCCAAGTGCTGAACGGACAGCACCTCCGCGTTCAACACACGTACGGGACGGGAGACGTCTCCTCCTTCTTGATCCAGCAAGGGGGAAGGAGAGGTTGAGGAAGATTGCTCCAACGGCAGCACGACGGCGTGGTGTAGTTGGTGCAGCAGTACTCCGACAGGGCTTCGCCAAGCATATACGGAGGAGGAGAGGTGTTGGGGAGGGGAGGGGCTGCGCCTTGGCTTGTGTTAAGCTCCCATGCGCCTCCCCACTATATATAGGGGTGGAG
Organism: Triticum aestivum; assembly: GCF_018294505.1. Taxonomy (NCBI): domain Eukaryota; kingdom Viridiplantae; phylum Streptophyta; class Magnoliopsida; order Poales; family Poaceae; genus Triticum; species Triticum aestivum. Next base: position 427,070,928 of record NC_057801.1, on the reverse strand, counting down.
GGGCTGGTTTCTTGCCCTCCAAGTCCATTGGGGCGTTGGCCAAGGTGGGAGGAAAGAAATCCCATCATTTCCTTCCCCACCGATTGTTATCCCCCCTTTTTAGGGATCTTGATCTTATCCCTTCGGGATATGATCTTATTCCTTCTAAGGGGGGATCTTGGTGCGCCTTGACCAGGGGTGTGGGGCCTTTCCCCCACTACTCACGTTCATGTGGGTCCCCCCATGCAGGTGGGCCCCACTCCGGAACCTTCTAGAACCTTCCCGGTACAATACCGAAAAATCCCGAACATTTTCCGGTGGCCAAAATAGGACTTCCCATATATAAATCTTTACCTCCGGACCATTCCGGAACTCCTCGTGACGTCCGGGATCTCATCCGGGACTCCGAACAACATTCGGTAACCACATACAAACTTCCTTTATAACCCTAGCGTCATCGAACCTTAAGTGTGTAGACCCTACGGGTTCGGGAGACATGTAGACATGACCGAGACGTTCTCCGGTCAATAACCAACAGCGGGATCTGGATACCCATGTTGGCTCCCACATGCTTCTCGATGTTGTCATCGGATGAACCACGATGTCGAGGATTCGATCAAACCCTGTATACAATTCCCTTTGTCAATCGGTACGTTACTTGCCCGAGACTCGATCGTCGGTATCCCAATACCTTGTTCAGTCTCGTTACCGGCAAGTCACTTTACTCGTACCGTAATGCATGATCTCGTGGCCAACACTTTGGTCACCTTGAGCTCATTATGATGATGCATTACCGAGTGGGCCCAGAGATACCTCTCCGTCATACGGAGTGACAAATCCCAGTCTCGATCCGTGTCAACCCAACAGCTACTTTCGGAGATACCTGTAATGCACCTTTATAGTCACCCAGTTACGTTGTGACGTTTGATACACCCAAGGCACTCCTACGGTATCCGGGAGTTACACGATCTCATGGTCTAAGGAAGAGATACTTGACATTGGCAAAGCTCTAGCAAACGAACTAAACGACCTTTGTGCTATGCTTAGGATTGGGTCTTGTCCATCACATCATTCTCCTAATGATGTGATCCCGTTATCAACGACATCCAATGTCCATAGCCAGGAAATCATGACTATCTGTTGATCACAACGAGCTAGTCAACTAGAGGCTCACTAGGGACAAATTGAGGTCTATGTATTCACACGTGTATTACGATTTCCGGATAATACAGTTATAGCATGAATAAAAGACAATTATCATGAACAATGAAATATAATAATACTTTTATTATTGCCTCTAGGGCATATTTCCAACAGCTCGTGCCCGCGACTCCCGTGCGAATGCGCATGCCGAAGTCAGAGGCGATGGCGGACCCGCATGAGCCGCAGCAGGCGGCGGCCGCGGGGGAGCCCGGCTCTTCTCGCCACTGGACGCGCTCAGTTCCCGTGACCCCGGAGGAGGCGGTCCTTCGCGAGGTGATGCGGAGGTCACTGACCATAGTGGAGTCCGATATGCGTGCCTCCAGTGCAAGAACGCTGTGACGCCCCCGATTCAATCGTACACTAATCATGCACGCAAATGTGTACGATCAAGATCAGGGACTCACGGGAAGATATCACAACACAACTCTAAAACATAAATAAGTCATACAAGCATCATAATACAAGCCAGGGGCCTCGAGGGCTCGAATACAAGTGCTCGATCATGGACGAGTCAGCGGAAGCAACAATATCTGAGTACAGACATAAGTTAAACAAGTTTGCCTTAAGAAGGCTAGCACAAACTGGGATACAGATCGAAAGAGGTGCAGGCCTCTTGCCTGGGATCCTCCAAACTACTCCTGGTCGTCGTCAACGGGCAGCACGTAGTAGTAGGCACCTCCGGTGTAGTAGGGGGTCGTCGTCGACGGTGGCGTCTGACTCCTGGACTCCAGCATCTGGTTGCGTCAACCAGAAAGAAAGGAAAGGGGAAAGGGGGGGGGAGAAAGCAACCGTGAGTACTCATCCAAAGTACTCGCAAGCAAGGAGCTACACTACATATGCATGGGTATATGTGTAAAGGGCCATATCGGTGGACTGAACTGCAGAATGCCAGAATAAAAGGAGGATAGCTAATCCTGTCGAAGACTACGCTTCTGGCAGCCTCCGTCTTGCAGCATGTAGGAGAGAGTAGATTGAAGTCCTCCAAGTAGCATCTTCAAGTAGCATCTCCAAGCAGCATCTCCAAGTAGCATTGCATAGCATAACCCTACCCGGCGATCCTCCTCTCGTCGCCCTGTAGAAAAGCGATCACCGGTTTGTCTGTGGAACTTGGAAGGGTGTGTTTTATTAAGTATCCGGTTCTAGTTGTCACAAGGTCAAGGTACAACTCCAAGTCGTCCTGTTACCGAAGATCACGGCTATCCGAATAGATTAACTTCCCTGCAGGGGTGCACCAACTTACCCAACACGCTTGATCCCATTTGGCCGCACACACTTTCCTGGGTCATGCCCGGCCGCGGAAGATCAACACGTCGCAGCCCCACCTAGGCACAACAAAGAGGCCAGCACGCCGGTCTAAACCTAAGCGCGCAGGGGTTTGGGCCCATCGCCCATAGCACACCTGCACGTTGCGTACGCGGCCGAAAACAGAACTAGCCCCCTTAATACAAGAGCAGGCTTACGTTCCAATCCGGCGCGCGCCACTCAGTCGCTGGCGTCACGAAGTGGTTCGGCTGATACCACGACGCCGAGTGCCCATATCTTTCCCACGTAGTTGGTTAGTGCGTATAGGCTCGTAGCCAACTCAGATCAAATACCAAGATCTCGTTAAGCGTGTTAAGTATCCGCGAACGCCGAACAGGGCCAGGCCCACCTCTCTCCTAGGCGGTCTTAACCTGCCCTGTTGCTCCGCCACAAAGATCCACACAGAGGGCCGTCGGGACAAAGGTCCTTTCAGCCCCCAATCTGTGATCACTCGCGGGTACTCTTCGAGCTGACCCGACTTTAGTCACCATCTGTAAAGTATGTATGTATGTACAGTATATACCCGTGATCACCTCCCGAGTGATCACGGCCCAATAGTATAGCAAGGCAGACTGACAAGAATGTAGGGCCACAGATGAATGTACTAGCATCCTATACTAAGCATATAGGATTGCAGGTAAGGTAACAACAGAAGTAACAAGGACAGGCTATGCAGCAGTATAGGAGTATCTGAAAGCAGTAACATGCTACACTACTCTAATGCAAGCAGTATAGAGAAGAGTAGGCGATATCTGGTGATCAAGGGGGGGGGGCTTGCCTGGTTGCTCTGGCAAGAGAGAGGGGTCGTCAACATCGTAGTCGAACTGGGAAGCAGCAGCGTCGGTCTCGTAGTCTACCGGAGAGAAGAGGGGGAAGAAACAATGAATACCAAGTAAACAGATGCATATCGATGCATGACATGTCAAGGAGCGATGCTAGGCGTGCCCTAACGTGGTATGAGGTGGTACTGGTTAAGGGGGGAATCATCCGGGAAAGTATTCCCGGTGTTTTGTGTTTTCGGGCAGAGGAGCCGGAGGGGGAAAGTTGCGGGTTCGATAGGTTAGGGGGGGTGTGGCGGACGAACGGACTGCGTATCCGAATTCGTCTCGTCGTTCTGAGCAACTTTCATGTTGAAAATATTTTAATCCGAGTTACGGATTAAAAGATATGATTTTCTAAAGATTTAATTAATTTCTGAAATTTAATTAATTATTTAATTTAATTCGAAAATGGAATTATGACATCAGCATGATGTCATGCTGACGTCAGCAGTCAACAGGGTTGACTGGTCAACCTGACCAGTGGGACCCACTGGTCAGTGACACATTTTAATTAGTCATCTAATTTAACCTAATTAGTATTAATTAGGAGGGGGCCACTGTCATTGAGTAATTAATTAATTGACTAACAGTTTAGTTAGTTTAGTTATTTGATTAGTTTAATTAATCAAAATTAATTAAGTTAATTATTTCTTTAATTAATTATTTTTATTTTTATTTTTTTATTTTTTTTAAATACGTTCTGGGCGTGGGCCCCATCTGTCATTGGGCCAGGGGCCTTAGCGGGTGTGGGGTTTATGGGCGCCGGGCGTGGGCACCCGAACGGGCGAGTCCCGAGCGGAGCCAGCCGAGGCGCTGTGGGTGGCTCGCCGGAGCGCGGCCACGGCGAGCAGACGAGGGAGGGCGCAAGGAGGAGCCGAGGCGCGTGAGAGGAACGACGGAGGCAGGGGCACAGGAGCACTCCGCGAGCGGGCGCGACCACGGTGAGTGGGCGAGCGCGGGGACTGCAGTGGTGCTGGCGGCAGTGCCGCAGCACAGTAGCAGCTGCTGCAGCTCGTGGCGGGGCACGACCAGGAGCGGCAAGTGGGGCGACGGCGTGGCCGACGCAGTCGTCGAGCAGGAGGGTGTGCGGGCCTGGACGGGCCTGGAGCGCACGGGGTACGGGGCATGGCGTGCTCGACCGCAAGGCAGAGATGGGCCGGAGGCGAGCGGACTGCACGGGCGCGAGGTGGACGAGCGCGGTGTCCGCAGATGAAAAGAAGGGGAGAGGGGAGGCCGAGGCCGAGGGCCTCACCGGCGTTTGTAGGGGCACATGGGCGTCGAGGCTCGGGGGCGACCCGTGGGGAGGAGGACGGGGACGATCGACGGAGACGGGAGGCGAGGTAGTCGAGGCAGAGAGGCTCCGGGAGGGTGGCTCCGGCGACTGGACCTCCAGGCGGCGGCGATTGGTGTCGAAGGGGGCTCGGGAATGCTCCCTCGGTCCAGATCGGATCGAGAGGGGGGAGAGCGGCGTGGGGAGTGGGGGATGGGTGCGGTCGGGAGTTAGGGTTTCTGGGATGGGGGATAAGGGGGTGGGGTGTGGGGCGGTTGGGCCGGCCCGTTCAAGCGGCAGAGGCCAGTGGCCACTTGGCCCAGCGGGGGGGGGGTCTGTTGTTTTACTTTTGTTTTGTTTTTTCCTTTTCTATTTTCTTTTCTATTTTATTCTTTTAATTTCTGTTTTATAAAATATAAATACAACTCCTAAATTGACGTTATAATTTATTCTACTACCCCAAAAATTTGACACCTAATTAAAATAGTTTGCATTATTATTATTTTTAAAAGGCATTTAATTAATTGTCTTAGCTGCTGTTTTAATTAGTTTGGAGCCTTTACACATTTTATAAAAGTGTGGTTTCTCCACTAGTATTATCCATGATTTATTTGACACATTTTGGACATTTTAGTTTTAATGTTTGAAAACTTTTATTGTTTGCCTTGATTTTGAATTTTGAATTCGGACGGGATTGAATCATCGCGAGGTTTACGACAGTAAGAGCGGGGACGTGGCATCATTAGCGTGGGACCACTGTAGCTTAATTATCCGGGCGTCACAATTCTCCTCCACTACAAGAAATCTCGTCCCGAGATTTAAGAGGTAGTGAAAGGGGGGAAGGTTTGGTAACGAATCTAGCGGGTCTTCTCATCCTGGCTTGCTCTTCTCGAAGAGATCAATCCATTACGTTGATGTCTTCATTTTTCTGCTTCAGGTCATCATGATGAAGTCGTCATCCTTTCTTCGGGATCTCCATCGTACTTACGAAAGAATAAGGGGGTATTCCGGGAGAATGAACCGCTACAAGGTTGACTATCTGGTCGATAACACCGGGGAAGGTGGCAGAACGTAACTCTCGAATTGAAACTTAAGAAAATATCGAGAGCAAGGTAATGAGGTTTCATGGGAAGTTTCGAGCGAGCAGGCAACCGTTCGATGCCTGAAACAGGGCGTGAAAGGGGCTCAAAGCAATCGGGAATAAGTATTGTGTCCGGTAACAGATTTGATGATCCCTCGGAAGATGGCTCGTGAATTACTTACGAGGCCACACGCGAGGAACGATCTTGGGAACAGGGGGGTGCAGGAGAGTCAGGTTTCAATCCAGTGGACCAGTGGGTTATGGGCCCACCATGTGGGTTGAAAGTAGGAAGGGTGGTGACATCTTGCACAGCCGCGACAGGGAGGCATGTCAGTGAATAGCTTGCCAGCTATGTTGGCAACAACGTTGGTTCCAAGGGCGAGGGACGAAGAGAACCATTTTCCTGCTCGTTGAAACGAGGCGGGCCAAGAGGCAAAGTTCTCATCCATCGGCGGATACCGAAATGTCATCAACAATAGAAACAGGGTCTCACTAGCAGAGTTGTACACCGAGGTGTTTACATAAGCAGTGAATTATTACTGCTTAGATTATATAGATCACAAGAAAGGTCAAACAAACCAATGGAAAGTAAAATGTGATCATCAGGTTAAACAGAACAATGGAAGGGAAATTTAAACACATAATTCAGGGGTATATCCTTCCCAAGGATAAGCAGAGCATGATATTCATGACGGGATATAATCATAGAAAACCCTTTAGGAAAGGGGAGAGAAATTTCATGCCATTACCCATCAGCGGTGTTTGGATAATTGATAAAGAGAATTTAGTATTGTGCTTCAAATGCTCTTATTGAAAATCGGAGTAACACAGACATGCTTCAGGTAGCAATGATATGGTGTTTCAACCAAGGGCCAGACTTTGGATACACAAATGATCCATCAGGAGTAACTTATAAAATAAGTCCTACAATTTCCTCTAGGAGGAATGGTTATCCTTGCAAAAGAATTTATAATGATCGGTCCTCCAGCCGGGGGGGGGGGTGTGCTAGGCATGACATCATGTTACCGGGTCATCAAAGGATCAACATCATAACTCTTGGAAAGTTGTCCCAACCATCATATCTGACCGAGATTCATATCCAATTGGTGTCATGATACCTCAAACTCAGGGGGTCCGAGAGGAAAAGGTGCAACACAATCGACGAAATGACATTGCAAGATTCTCGAGAAATGAACTATGTGAGCGGGTTTCTGAAGCAATAGTTCATCATTAAACCAAGGAGGGGATGAGAAGGTGGCTGATGGGCTCAGCGACAATTCATCGAGAATTCCAAACAGATGGATTTCCACGATAATGTGAACAAGAAGATGACATTTGTTAGATCAAATGATATAATGTTGTATGCTCGAGGAAAACATACAGCATTAATCATTAGTTGAAAGGTGTGCCCGAAATATGACCTTAGGCAGCAAGATCACTGTTAGAGTGACGATTCAATAACCAACAGTCTAAGAACGAACTGTCAATCATTAACTTCAAAGCAATAGGGTTGCTAAAAGTACAGAATCCAAGCAGCATCATTCCCTTGTTGGAATCCCGGTTAGAATCAACACAGGGAACAAGAAGGAATGGTGATGGTGAGAAGTATCACTTGCATCAAGAATTCTCAAGAGGTGGTGAAATTACCACGACATTTTCACATAAAAGATGGTAATATTCCAAGCTAAAGAAGAACAAACGTTGGATAGCAAGGAACTCAAGGTATAACACAAAACACGAACAAGTTTTGTGTTGAACGGAAGGCAATAAAGTGGTCACTGATAACACAAATCATCGAGGGCAAGGATGGTATTACTCAACATGAATTCAACTGGTATCCTGGAAGTGCTCAGAATGCTGATGATGATCACGACACATTTGTCGAGAGATTTCATGAAGATGTAATCGATCAGTGACGACATCAAGTCAAAGGAATAATGAAGCGGAAGGTTATTGGAACCATGGGTAGGACACAAACTTGAAATCAAGCTTGTTGATCAAGGCGAACTGATATGACGAGGAAGATCGACGTAAGTTTAGCTCATCATCGAAAATTGTGCTCCGAAAAGGAGGACCAGGTAGTACGGTTTAAAATTTAGCCGATCAGGCTAGGAAAGACTTAAAGGATTAATAAAATGGTAAGCAACGAAAATTACTTAGGGTTATCGAACCAAAATGTGGAATCGTTGTTCTCGATTGACGACAACCCAGAACCCGAGAAAATTGGAATCTGTGAGAAATAATAGTTGATGAAGAACCCATAATAAGTTATGCAGCCCCATGATATTCTTGAGATACCAAGGGGTAATACTCGACGACAAATCAAAGTAGAGGTTGGACTGGGGTATTACTCTGTAGAAGACAAGTGCTTAAACTTGCACGAGAAATGGTATTTAAAGGAGATCATGGTCAGAACCACGATTACAAAAGGCCAGATCCTAGATATAAGATGAACTTATACCAAAGGAATAATTTATTTAAGAGAAGCTTTAATGATAAGATCTACATCGTGTCCATGGGCATGAACACAAGTTCAAGGTTGACTCCCACTTCTCCAATGCATAACCTTTCATTCACTTCTCACGTTCGATGATGTTGCAGTGTTGAAATTTTATCTGGTGAAGCACCAGAAGAGTATGACTCGCGAAAACTTTTGGGTTCACACGGTTTAGAGAAGCCATATGTTCAACCCATAGGGGCTTCTTAGAAACATATACCACAAGTTTCAAGAGTAAATAACACAAGCCCGAAAGCAGAGCATGGTTGACCAAGCAGAGGATACAACTTAACAAAGGCATTATGTATCAGGGGAAGAACTCACAAGGTGATCAAATGTGAAGGACACTATCGGATAACAATCCAACAAAGGACTTGATGGTCCACAAAGGATCTGATACGAGTATCGGTACTCAACTAGAGGAAGAAGAATGCAAGGAGATCAGATTATAGAAACAACTGACTAACTCATTTGTCAAATGCAAAGGAAATATGATTTCCAAATCAAGGGATCAGAAGCAATGCTCTGATTAGGGATGGATAAGTTGAATAGCCTTATGGTACAATCAACGGCAATTGGATTGGTCGAGAACCAATTCCAGTTAAAAGAATGGCAGCTCAGCCGGAAAAGTAACTTATAAGGATCAAAGATGATTGCGTGTATTCGCAAACATATTGAGTCAACAGACTCAAAAATGATAATGACAAGGAATGTCAATAAGACTACGAGAGTTATGGGATTAACCATAATGCAAGCAAGCAAGAATTTCAAGAGCCAAAGACTGCTCGGGATTTTCGGAAGATCGAATGGCATTTCGAAGACTTTTGTGAAATACATGAATCAACTGGGGATGAGCGGATACTGGATAAGTGCGAGAAATTATCCGTATGGGTATTCAGGTGGTAAGAAACTGCAAGGCAGTAGGCATAAGTATTCTAAGAACAACAACGAGTATTTCGGGGCGTCTTGTAATAAAAGACAACTGGGGACTAAGTAAGAACGGTGTATGAATTTATTCATAGGGATATTTCAATGGTAGTGAATTGCAAAAGCAAGGGGCAGTCCCGAAAGAGTATCGGAAAGTAACTTTGAAATCTTCATGTGCAGTCAGCGATCATCTAGACTGAAGGGGCTCTCCGGGAGAAAGCGTTTTCGAGAACCTAAAGTTAGATTTTAGAAAATCATTTAACCCGAATAGAAGAGAGATCAGAGTCCCAGAGTATAGACGAGGAGTAAAAGATCCTAATACCACCCAATGGCGACGTGGGCCCGTAAGGCACACAGCCAAGTTAGTAAAAGTTTTGCAATGACTAGACTCAACTTCGGCCAAGGATTGTGGAAGGGGGAGTCCTACAGGCAGTCGGCTCTGATACCAACTTGTCACGCCCCCGATTCAACCGTACACTAACCATGCATGCAAATGTGTACGATCAAGATCAGGGACTCACGGGAAGATATCACAACACAACTCTAAAACATAAATAAGTCATACAAGCATCATAATACAAGCCAGGGGCCTCGAGGGCTCGAATACAAGTGCTCGATCATAGACGAGTCAGCGGAAGCAACAATATCTGAGTACAGACATAAGTTAAACAAGTTTGCCTTAAGAAGGCTAGCACAAACTGGGATACAGATCGAAAGAGGCGCAGGCCTCATGCCTGGGATCCTCCAAACTACTCCTGGTCGTCGTCAGCGGGCAGCACGTAGTAGTAGGCACCTCCGGTGTAGTAGGGGGTCGTCGTCGACGGTGGCGTCTGACTCCTGGACTCCAGCATCTGGTTGCGTCGACCAGAAAGAAAGGAAAGGGGAAAAAAGGGGGGGAGAAAGCAACCGTGAGTACTCATCCAAAGTACTCGCAAGCAAGGAGCTACACTACATATGCATGGGTATATGTGTAAAGGACCATATCGGTGGACTGAACTGCAGAATGCCAGAATAAAAGGGGGATAGCTAATCCTGTCGAAGACTACGCTTCTGGCAGCCTCCGTCTTGCAGCATGTAGGAGAGAGTAGATTGAAGTCCTCCAAGTAGCATCTTCAAGTAGCATCTCCAAGCAGCATCTCCAAGTAGCATCGCATAGCATAACCCTACCCGGCGATCCTCCTCTCGTCGCCCTGTAGAAAAGCGATCACCAGGTTGTCTGTGGAACTTGGAAGGGTGTGTTTTATTAAGTATCCGGTTCTAGTTGTCATAAGGTCAAGGTACAACTCCAAGTCGTCCTGTTACCGAAGATCACGGCTATTCGAATAGATTAACTTCCCTGCAGGGGTGCACCAACTTACCCAACACGCTTGATCCCATTTGGCCGCACACACTTTCCTGGGTCATGCCCGGCCACGGAAGATCAACACGTCGCAGCCCCACCTAGGCACAACAGAGAGGCCAGCACGCCGGTCTAAACCTAAGCGCGCAGGGGTCTGGGCCCATCGCCCATAGCACACCTGCACGTTGCGTACGCGGCCGAAAACAGAACTAGCCCCCTTAATACAAGAGCAGGCTTACGTTCCAATTCGGCGCGCGCCACTCAGTCGCTGGCGTCACGAAGTGCTTCGGCTGATACCACGACGCCGAGTGCCCATATCTTTCCCACGTAGTTGGTTAGTGCGTATAGGCTCGTAGCCAACTCAGATCAAATACCAAGATCTCGTTAAGCGTGTTAAGTATCCGCGAACGCCGAACAGGGCCAGGCCCACCTCTCTCCTAGGCGGTCTTAACCTGCCCTGTCGCTCCGCCACAAAGATCCACACAGAGGGCCGTCGGGACAAAGGTCCTTTCAGCCCCCAATCCGTGAATCACTCGCGGGTACTCTTCGAGCTGACCCGACTTTAGTCACCATCTGTAAAGTATGTATGTATGTATAGTATATACCCGTGATCACCTCCCGAGTGATCACGGCCCAATAGTATAGCAAGGCAGACTGACAAGAATGTAGGGCCACAGATGAATGTACTAGCATCCTATACTAAGCATATAGGATTGCAGGTAAGGTAACAACAGAAGTAACAAGGACAGGCTATGCAGCAGTATAGGAGTATCTGAAAGCAGTAACATGCTACACTACTCTAATGCAAGCAGTATAGAGAAGAGTAGGCGATATCTGGTGATCAAGGGGGGGGGGCTTGCCTGGTTGCTCTGGCAAGAGAGAGGGGTCGTCAACACCGTAGTCGAACTGGGCAGCAGAAGCGTCGGTCTCGTAGTCTACCAGAGAGAAGAGGGGGAAGAAACAATGAATACCAAGTAAACAGATGCATATCGATGCATGACATGTCAAGGAGCGATGCTAGGCATGCCCTAACGTGGTATGAGGTGGTACTGGTTAAGGGGGGAATCATCCGGGAAAGTATTCCCGGTGTTTCGTGTTTTCGGGCAGAGGAGCCGGAGGGGGAAAGTTGCGGGTTCGATAGGTTAGGGGGGTGTGGCGGACGAACGGACTGCGTATCCGAATTCGTCTCGTCGTTCTGAGCAACTTTCATTGGGCCAGGGGCCTTAGCGGGTGTGGGGTTTACGGGCGCCGGGCGTGGGCACCCGAACGGGCGAGTCCCGAGCGGAGCCAGCCGAGGCGCTGTGGGTGGCTCGCCGGAGCGCGGCCACGGCGAGCAGACGAGGGAGGGCGCAAGGAGGAGCCGAGGCGCGTGAGAGGAACGACGGAGGCAGGGGCACAGGAGCACTCCGCGAGCGGGCGCGACCACGGTGAGTGGGCGAGCGCGGGGACTGCAGTGGTGCTGGCGGCAGTGCCGCAGCACAGTAGCAGCTGCTGCAGCTCGTGGCGGGGCACGACCAGGAGCGGCAAGTGGGGCGACGGCGTGGCCGACGCAGTCGTCGAGCAGGAGGGTGTGCGGGCCTGGACGGGCCTGGAGCGCACGGGGTACGGGGCATGGCGTGCTCGACCGCAAGGCAGAGATGGGCCGGAGGCGAGCGGACTGCACGGGCGCGAGGTGGACGAGCGCGGTGTCCGCAGACGAAAAGAAGGGGAGAGGGGAGGCCGAGGCCGAGGGCCTCACCGGCGTTTGCAGGGGCACATGGGCGTCGAGGCTCGGGGGCGACCCGTGGGGAGGAGGACGGGGACGATCGACGGAGACGGGAGGCGAGGTAGTTGAGGCAGAGAGGCTCCGGGAGGGTGGCTCCGGCGACTGGACCTCCAGGCGGCGGCGATTGGTGTCGAAGGGGGCTCGGGAATGCTCCCTTGGTCCAGATCGGATCGAGAGGGGGGAGAGCGGCGTGGGGAGTGGGGGATGGGTGCGGTCGGGAGTTAGGGTTTCTGGGATGGGGGGATAAGGGGGTAGGGTGTGGGGCGGTTGGGCCGGCCCGTTCAAGCGGCGGAGGCCAGTGGCCACTTGGCCCAGCGGGGGGGGGGTCTGTTGTTTTACTTTTGTTTTGTTTTTTTCCTTTTCTATTTTCTTTTCTATTTTATTCTTTTAATTTCTGTTTTATAAAATATAAATACAACTCCTAAATTAACGTTATAATTTATTCTACTACCCCAAAAGTTTGACACCTAATTAAAATAGTTTGCATTATTATTATTTTTAAAAGGCATTTAATTAATTGTCTTAGCTGCTGTTTTAATTAGTTTGGAGCCTTTACACATTTTATAAAAGTGTGGTTTCTCCACTAGTATTATCCATGATTTATTTGACACATTTTGGACATTTTAGTTTTAATGTTTGAAAACTTTTATTGTTTGCCTTGATTTTGAATTTTGAATTCGGACGGGATTGAATCATCGCGAGGTTTACGACAGTAAGAGCGGGGACGTGGCATCATTAGCGTGGGACCACTGTAGCTTAATTATCCGGGCGTCACAAACGCGAAGGTGTTCCACCTCGGTCTTGAGGCATCCGAGCGCCTTACACAGGAGAAGGAGACCGCTGCCTTCAAGGCCGCCCGTTACGCAAAGGGCAGCAGCGCCTCCTCCGCCACCTCTCTGGCCATGACTTTGCATCGGAGAGCGGCACCACCTCGAACGATGATGATGACCCTCCCGCCACCGACGTGTAAACGGAGGAGATGGACCGTCGCGCCCGACTGCAAGGGCAGGGCCCACCCAAAGCGGTAAACTCCGGCCGCCACCCTCCTAGCCATGTTTATATTTTACTTGTTTCATCTATCTTGGCCTTTTTGGATGAACTAATTGCATGTCCATGTCCGCTCTATGATCTACATAGACTGCATGATTTTGTATGAAATAGACTGCATGATTTCAAGCTTCTGTTGGCTCGGGGCTTCCTGGACGTAACGCCTGGCTGCATGATGAGCCCAGCTTGTACACCATTGTTTCAGTTGGTGACATCAAAATAGCGGGCCCGACGGTCCTAGGGCCCAAGAAAGGAAAAAGTCTAAACAAATCTTGAACCTGTAGACAAAAACTAAATGGAAAAGTCTTCTTTTCAACCGACTGATTTCTCATCTCGTTAAGTCACCTCTGCCTTGCGCCACGTGTCCCAGCGGACCGCCGTACCGCTTACCTCTCGCTTCCTTATCTTCTCGGGGGAAGCAATCACATCCGCTCCACACGCTCGATCCCCTTCTCTAGCTCTCGCTTCCTTCTCTTTCTTTTCAAATCGACTTTGCCATTGGCGAGCTGGTGCTCCCAGGCCCGGCCAGCCACCACTGATTGCCAACGCTTCATGTTGCAGGGACTCTGCGAGCTGCCGGATGGGGCGCGACGCCGTCGAGGTCACCGGTGCTGCAATGGCAGCGGGGCTACAGCAGTTGGCATCTCGCAGCTGAGGCGCTGCCGGCCGGTGCTGCAGAACGTCAAAGGACGACGCGGAGGGGGCGCCTAGCAAGCTGCATTGCAGCATCCACCTTGCTGCATACCGGATGGGGCGGGCCACCGTCAGGTAACCGGTATTGCGATGTCGGCGGGACTGCAGCAGCTGATGAAGCAGAAAGGGCTCGTCGGCGTTGCGATGAAGCATCGCGTGGGGGTTGCCGGAGCTGCAATGAAGCGCGCGGGGTCGTTGAAGCCCCGCCCACGTTACAATGAAGCACCGTCGGAGCTACAGTGATGTGTCACTGGAGTTGCAATGAAGCGCCGGGGGACGTTGAAGCTCGCCGTCGCGGCAAAGAAGCTAATGCCGGAGCTGCAATGAAGCTTTCGCGCGGCGGCGGCGTGCTCGGTGCTGCCACGGAGCAGCCCCCGGTGCTGCGATGCAGCGGTCACGCTCGCCGGCGTCGAGGTGACGGCAGGTGCGTCGGTGCTGCACTCGTCGGTGTAACAGGGGTGTGCAGTCGTCGTCGTTGCTGAGAGGAAGTGGGTGTCGCAGCAGCGTCAGGGGCTTGTGGATGCAAGACGAGAGGAGAGAATCACGACGTGAGGAGCTGACTTGTTCTAATCGGACGGGCCACATGCGCCTAACCAAACAGTTGGCCAGGCATCCGGCTGATTCGTAGCAGCCGCCAAACTAAATTGAACCATGGACTTGTAATTCCCAAAATCAGCATACCTAACCATTTGATGCGGTCTATTTTAAACTTTGAGGGTGTTTAACCAGTATTAGCCGACGTGGCAGGTCAAATCCCTAGTATCATTGACTAGATGGCTGGACATTAGAACAAATTGGGCCGGCCCAGTTGTGTAGTTGCACGCGCGTTCACTCTGCTTTGATTTTTCATTGTTTTTTCTTCAATTTCTTTTGTTTTTCCATATTTTTTCCTTTTTCCTTGTTTTCCATTTCTGTAATGATAAAAAATAACATTTTTGTAATGACAATAAACATTTTTTAAACTGCACAAAGCCACCTGTCTTCTATAACGAGCGATGAAAAATTACTGGGCGGCTAAAAATACTAGCCAACCGGGCCCGCCCTGCCGGTACATGGGCCTTTTTTTCATTTTTATTTTGTCTTTCCTTTTATTTTATTTTTTTGGTTCTTTGTTTTTCATTTTCGTAATGATAATAACATTTTTAAGATTTTTGTAATGACAATAAACATCTTCTAACTAAACAAGGCCATTTGTCTTCTATAAGGGGCAATTGAAAAAAGAGCTAGGCGACTAAAAAAATACTCCCTCCCACCGAAAAGACTAGTCGGAGAAATAGATGTATCTAGACGTATTTTAGTTCTAAAATTCCGGACGGGCCACATGCGCCTAACCAAACAGTTGGCCAGGCATCCGGCTGATTCGTAGCAGCCGCCAAACTAAATTGAACCATGGACTTGTAATTCCCAAAATCAGCATACCTAACCATTTGATGCGGTCTATTTTAAACTTTGAGGGTGTTTAACCAGTATTAGCCGACGTGGCAGGTCAAATCCCTAGTATCATTGACTAGATGGCTGGACATTAGAACAAATTGGGCCGGCCCAGTTGTGTAGTTGCACGCGCGTTCACTCTGCTTTGATTTTTCATTGTTTTTTCTTCAATTTCTTTTGTTTTTCCATATTTTTTCCTTGTTCCTTGTTTTCCATTTCTGTAATGATAAAAAATAACATTTTTGTAATGACAATAAACATTTTTTAAACTGCACAAAGCCACCTGTCTTCTATAACGAGCGATGAAAAATTACTGGGCGGCTAAAAATACTAGCCAACCGGGCCCGCCCTGCCGGTACATGGGCCTTTTTTTCATTTTTATTTTGTCTTTCCTTTTATTTTATTTTTTTGGTTCTTTGTTTTTCATTTTCGTAATGATAATAACATTTTTAAGATTTTTGTAATGACAATAAACATCTTCTAACTAAACAAGGCCATTTGTCTTCTATAAGGGGCGATTGAAAAAAGAGCTAGGCGACTAAAAAAATACTCCCTCCCACCGAAAAGACTAGTCGGAGAAATAGATGTATCTAGACGTATTTTAGTTCTAAAATTCCGGACGGAGGGAGTATTAGCCAATACTCGAACTCAGGGTCTCACACTAGCAGCGCCCACATCTATCCACTCGCCCTGAAGGATGCCCGTGTTGATAGATAGTGCGACGCCTATAAGAAGGTAAGAACAAACAAGAGCGTTCATATACGTAAACATTTTTCAAAAAATTCTAAACATTTCCTGAAAAAGGGTGAACAATTTTAAATCCGGAGTATATTTTTTTAATGCAAATAGTTTACGAAATTCGAAAAACATTTTCTAAAAATGTTACACAATATTTGAAAATCCAAATATTTTTCGAACATCTTCTGACATCTGTGAACAATTTATGAAACTCTGGACATTTTTAAAAAGTGCAAACCGAAATTGAAAATTCCAAACACTTTTTGAAAACCAGGAAACTTTTTTTATATATAAAAAATAGTAATCATAGACATTTTTTAAACTTCTATTTTTTTGAAAAGCGCAAACATTTTTTTAGATTCTCGGACATTTGGAATTTATGAACAAGATTTTTTAAAACCGAACATGTTTTGAAACTTTGTACAATTTTTGTTCTGGATTAAAAAATTGTTCCCATTTTTTTTAGATGTTGATGTTTCAGAAAGTGTTCACTTTTCAAAATTCACTGAGTTTCCAAAAAATGTTCTTATTTTCAAAAGGTGTTTGTACTTTAAAAATGTTCGGGGATTGCAAAAACTGTTTACAGTTTCAAAATGTATTAGCCCTTAAAAAATGTATTCAAATATTGATGTTGTGGCCTTCAAAAATTGTTTACGTTTTCAAAAAAAAATTGCCCTTAAAACATGTTTTCAAAATATATCCAGGTTTCTCACTATATAATTATAACAGTAATTTGGAGTCATTTGGTCCAGTGGCTAGTAGGTGGAGTTCAGCAGCGCTACGTTCGCAAGTTTGATTCCCCGTAGTGTTCTTTTGTTATTTTTACGTCGCATGTTGGGGGGAAACTCACTTCGTGTCTGGTGGGCCGGCTCAGTTGCATCCGCAGCCAACTATCCCGGGATTTGACCTGCCACATCAACAATTCATATTTGGGAACGCCATCAAGGTTTGAAATAGACCGGAATCATGAGTATTTGGTGTGCTGATTTTCGGAATTACAAGTTTAGGGTTCTCTTTCACTTTTGTCTACAAGTTCAATGTTTCTTTTTTTGTTTGCTAGCTAGCTTGTTGCCTTTGCTTACCTAGTATATTAGCTTGCGCCACTAAAGGTAAATCTTTCATTTGTATTCAAACCATGCTGGAGTCATCCCTAGAAAGAGCCACATCTTTCGAGTAAATATTTGCTGCGCTATCTTTTCTAGGAGGATTCTCTTGTGATGTGAAACTTGACATTACACAGCAGGTTTTAGGCATTCTTCCAGTGACAGATGTTAAAAGCATTTCCCGGGTGACAGGACTTATATTATAGGACGGAGGGAGCGAAAAAGCACCCAGAGGCCGGTCTGCAGGCCGCTCTTAATCCACCCCGCCGAACAAGCACGCGGATGTGTGCCGAAGATATGTATTGCAATATGCAGACCCGCCTGAAAAGGCCGTATATCACTATTGAGTTACACGTATGAACAAGTGGGTTGGCGACAGGCACATGCGGACATGCCAGATGCCACTGATGTGGCTTCATTTTCTTCCACGGAACGAGACATCATATGTACTTCCTCCGTTTTAAAATAAGTGTCTTAACTTTGTACTAGCTCTAATATAAATATATACTAAGCTCAAGACACTTATTTTGAAACGGAGGAAGTATGTGTTTGTGTTTAATCTGTGGATACACTTGAGACGATGGATTAAGCCGAGTTTTGTTAAGGAGGCACATCATTCTAAAAAAAGAGGAACAGTTATCTAATTACTTCCTCCGTCCGAAAATACTTGTCATCAAAATGAATAAAAGGGAATGTATCTAGATGTATTTTAGTTCTAGATGCATCCCTTTTTGCCCATTTTAATGACAAGTATTTTCGGACGGTGTAACACCCACGATGCGGCTATATCTCCCACGTGTCGAAGCACGACTTAGAGGCATAACCGCATAGTGGTTTTGTCGCAAGAAGGGTCATCTTCACACAATCCCATGTAATGAACAAGAATGAGATAAAGAGAGTTGGCTTACAATCGCCACTTCACACAATACATAATTTAAGATCATACATCATTCAAATACACTCATAGACCGGCTACGGTTAAGTTCAAATGAAAAGAAGACAACCCCAAATGCTAGATCCCCGATCGTCCCGACTGGGCTCCTCTACTGATCATCTGGAAACGATACATAGTAACGACCAAGGGCCTCATCAAATTCCCACTTCAGCTCAGTTGCGCCATCTGCGCCAGTATCCTCGGCACCTGCATCTGTTTTGGTAGAATCTGTGAGCCACGGGGACTCAGCAATCTCACACCCGCGAGATCAAGACTATTTAAGCTCATAGGTAGGAAAGGTGTAATATGGTGGAGCTGCGGCAAGCACTAAGCATATATGGTGGCTAACATACGCAAATGAGAGCGAGAAGAGAAGCAACGCGCCGGTCGAGGAGCTAGAAGCGATCAAGAAGTGATCCTGAAACTACTTACGTCAAGCATAACACAAACCGTGTTCACTTCCCGGACTCCGCCGAGAAGAGACCATCACGGCTACACACTCGGTTGATGCATTTTAATGAAGTCAAGTGTCAAGTTATCTACAACTGGACATTAACAAATTCCCATCCGCCTCATAACCGCGGGCACGACTTTCGAAAGATTATATACCCTGCAGGGGTGTCCCAACTCAGCCCATCACAAGCTCTCACGGTCAACGAAGGAATAGACCTTCTCCCGGGAAGACCCGATCAGTCTCGGAATCCCGGTTCGCAAAACATTTCGACAATGGTAAAACAAGACCAGCAAAGCCGCCCGAAGTGCCGAAAAATCCCGATAGGAGCTGCACATATCTCGTTCTCAGGGCACACCGGATAAGCGAAGCGTACAGGAACCGACGAATCCAAGTTGCCAAGGAATGGTCCCGCACGGTGCTCTAGTTTGGACCAACACTCGGAGGAGCACTGGTCCGGGGGGTTAAATAAAGATGACCCTTGGGCTCGCGAAAACCCAAGGGAAAAGGGCTTAGGTGGCAAATGGTAAAACCAAGTTTGGGCCTTGCTGGAGGAGTTTTATTCAAAGCGAACTGTTAAGGGGGTCCCATAAATCATCCAACCGTGTAAGGAACGCAAAATCAAGGAACATAACACCGGTAAACGGAACTAGGGCGGCAAGAGTGGAACAAGTCACGAGGTGTAAGGCCGAGCCTTCCACCCTTTACCAAGTATATAAGGTGCATTAATTTAAACATGAGATATTGTGATATCCCAAAATATCCGTGTTCCGACCAGGAACAAACTTCATCTTCACCTGCAGCTAACAATGCTATAAGAGGGGCTGAGCAAAAGCGGTGACATAGCCAATCAACGGTTGCTAGGACAGAATGGTTAGAGGTTTGACATGGCAATAGGTAGGCATGGTAACCAATGGCAGGTAGAGCTAACATAGTGATAGAGCGAGTACTTGTTGGGGAACGTAGTAATTTCAAAAAATTTCCTACGCACACGCAAGATCATGGTGATGATATAGCAACGAGGGGAGAGTGTTGTCTACGTACCCTCGTAGACCGAAGCGGAAGCATTGACGCAACGTAGAGGAAGTAGTCGTACGTCCTCTGGTTCAACCGATCCAAGTACCGTTACTCCGGCACCTCCGAGTTCTTGACACGCGTACAGCTCGATGACGCACCCTCGATCTCCGATCCAGCAGAGGCGCCGAGGGGGAGTTCCGTCAGCACGACGGCGTGGTGACGATCTTGATGTTCTCCTATTGCAGGGCTTCGCCTAAGCACCGCTACAATATGACCGATGTGTAATATCGTGGAGGGGGGCACCGCACACGGCTAAGGAATGATCAATGATCAACTTGTGTGTCCTAGGGTGCCCCCTTACCCCCGTATATAAAGGAGGGAGGGAGGAGGTGGCCGGCCCTAGGGGGGCGCGCCATGAGGAGGGGGAAACCTACTCCAAGTAGGTTTCCCTCTCTTTTCCTTATCTTATTTGGAGGGGGAAGGAAAGAGTACTAGTATTAGGAAGTAGTACTAGTAGTAGTAATAGGAAGAGGGGGAAGGAGAAAGAAAAGGGGGGCCGGCCCCCCTCCCCAATTCGGATTGGGCTTGGGGGGCGCGCCCCCCTCCCTTGCTCCTTCTCTCTTCCTCCTACATGGGCCCAATAAGGCCCATATACCTCCCGGGGGGTTCCGGTAACCTCCCGGGGCTCCAAACTTCTCCGGAACCTTTTCGGTGTCCAAATATATCCGTCCAATATATCAATCTTTATGTCTCGATCATTTCGAGACTCCTCGTCATGTCCGTAATCATATCCGGGACTCCGAACAA
This sequence comes from Triticum aestivum, assembly GCF_018294505.1. NCBI lineage: Eukaryota > Viridiplantae > Streptophyta > Magnoliopsida > Poales > Poaceae > Triticum > Triticum aestivum. The sequence continues at coordinate 427,050,523 of NC_057801.1, read as the reverse complement.
CCTTCGGTACATCAAAATACATAAACTCATAATATAACTGTCATCGAAACCTTAAGCGTGCGGACCCTACGGTTCGAGAACGATGTAGACATGACTGAGACACATCTCTGGTCAATAACCAATAGCGGGACCTGGATGCCCATATTGGTTCCTACATATTCTACGAAGATCTTTATCGGTCAAACCGCATAACAACATACGTTGTTCCCTTTGTCATCGGTATGTTACTTGTCCGAGATTCGATCGTCAGTATCCAATACCTAGTTCAATCTCGTTATCGACAAGTCTCTTTACTCGTTCTGTAATATTTCATCTTATAACTAACTCATTAGTTACATGCTTGCAAGGCTTAGGTGATGAGCATTGCCGAGAGGGCCCAGAGATACCTCTCCGACAATCGGAGTGACAAAACCTAATCTCGAATTATGCTAACTCAACATGTACCTTCGGAGACACCTGTAGTACTCCTTTATAATCACCCAGTTACGTTGTGACATTTGGTAGTACCCAAAGTGTTCCTCCGGTAAACGGGAGTTACACAATTCTCATAGTTACAGGAACATGTATAAGTCATGAAGGAAGCAATAGCAGAATACTAAACGATCAAGTGCTAAGCTAACGGGATGGGTCATGTCAATCACCTCATTCTCCTAATGATGTGATCCCATTAATCAAATGACAACACATGTCAATGGTTAGGAAACATAACCATCTTTGATTAATGAGCTAGTCAAGTAGAGGCATACTAGTGACTATATGTTTGTCTATGTATTCACACATGTATCATGTTTCCGGTTAATACAATTCTAGCATGAATAATAAACATTTATCATGATATGAGGAAATAAATAATAACATTATTATTGCCTCTAGGGCATATTTCCATCAGTACTAGCAAGCAGAGATAGAAGTGATATCGAAGGTATGATCATCTTGCCTGCAAGGTTCTCAGAGTTGTCGAAGGCTGGATCCTCGTAAGCGTACTCAACAGGTTCCTCGTGCACGTACTCGTCTCCCGTCTCTACCCAAAGCAAGAATATAAGCAAGGAACCACAATAAATCACGGTGCAATGCACAAACAACATGATGCAATACATGTCATGATATGCGAGATGTGATATGCAATGCATATGCGTGCTTCGGAAGGAAAGATGATGAACAAGGCATCAACTTGGCAAACCAAGTATGCCGCTGGAAAGATGAGATGATTTTGGTTGAAATCGATATAAAGATCACCGGATTCGGATGCACGGTTTGCAAATGGCAAGCAAGACAAGTATGGCACAAAGCTGCGATTAACAGCATGATGCTACTTAGCATGCAACAAGAAATAATGCTACAGCACCCCAACATAAAAACAAAGCATATGGCAGCGATCTACAGGAGATGCTTTACAAAAGAAGAACACTGAGCTACGGCTAATTCACATCATAACAGGTTCAAACAAGCATGGAGAAAGTGCAAAAAAATTATCAGGTTGAACATGGCATAAACAACAGCACGAAGCAATGTCAGAGCAAGTTATCAACATGCTACAGAAACTTATAATAGCAAAATAAGACATGGCATGAATCTACTCAAAGCATAGATCAAAAGTTCCTTACTGACCATAAGCCAAAAAGGACCAGAAAATATAATGGCACCCACGTAAACATAGCAAGTTTCGTTAACAGATTTCAGCAAACAAAGCATGACATTGAAATAATTATGAAGGCACCTTCGTGAGCTCGATGCACTCACTACAGAGCATCTCATGATAAACTAAGCATACATCCATCAAGAAGACATGACATAGAAGCTATACATGGCAAGAAACAACATCATAGCATATCCGGATCAACTACAACAACCTCGGCCAAATTGAATAACCTGTAAACAATCTGCCAGGAAATATTTTGAAGCAAAAGTAGAGCACGAAAATGACATTCTAGACTACTCCATAATTGCAACCAGGACCATTGATGGATAGAACAAAACAATGTTTTCAAAACACCCTTACTGAAGTATCTCAAATTATGCATGGATCTCTCTGTAGCAACATGTTCACATGGCATCAAAATTACAGCAGAACAAGAACTAAAATCAGCATTAACATGAAGCCTAGTTTGCATGCTTGTGCTAGTCACCACATTGATCACAAAAATACATGGTAAGAACCTCTGTAAAGAAGACATAGCCTAGTTCAAAACACATTTAGGGACCAAGTTCATAGGATGCACACATCAATCATGGCAAAAATGACAAAAGAGCTCGTGCTGATAAGATTCTGAAACTAATAGTATGAAGCCCTCTTCCAACAGAATTTCGGGCATCAAGATGACCTCAAACGCAAATGATGCAATGGAATGAAATGATGTACACTTCGAAGCGAACAATTTGACATATTACATGCCCAAAACGGAGCTACGGATGCGAAGATGTGATGCGATGAAGATGCAACAAAATAATGGTAGAATATGACTTAGTGAAAAACGATGGAGAAGAAAGTCAACCGCTGATCAGATCCGATCTGGCCGGATCCGAGGCTCGCCGGAGTTGGGGAAGCCGGAGCGGTCGGAGTCGGGAGGGGACGAGGCCGGGGACGAGGAGGGTGGCCGGCGACGGGGCGGCGCGGCGGCCGGGCGGAGGCGGCGAGCTGCGGGTGGACGGCGACGCGGCGGCGAGCTTCGGCGCGGGGCGCGTGGATCCGGGGCGGCGCGGGATCCGGCGGCCACCGGGCGAGCGGCGGCGGAGGGACGGGTCGCGCGGCGGCGACCGGGCGGCCAGGGCGGCGCCGGTGAGCGGGAGGCCGCGGGGCGGCGGCGCCGGGGCACTCCGGCGAGGCCGGTGGGGAACTCCGGCGAAGCGCGGGCACGGGAGGAGGCGGGCGGAGGCGCGGGCCGGCTCGGGCCCAGCGCGGGCGCGGGCGGGCCGGCCGTGGGCCTCGCGGGACGCGGCGGCGATGTGGGCGCGGCTGCCCACGTGGCAACCCCTGATTCGCCGGGGCGCGGCGGCGGACGCGTCCGGCTCCGTCCGGACGTGTCCGGCGGCGCGGAGAGGGATTCGTCTAGGGTTTCGTCCGGAAATTCGGAGGTGAAGGCATATTTATAGGTAGAGGAAGCTAGGAGTGTCCAAATGAGGTGTAGTTTTCGCCCACACGATCGTGATCGAACGACCGAGAGCATGGAGGGGAGTTAGATGTGTTATTGGGCTGTTTTGGAGGGGTGTTGGGCTGCAACTTAAAAGAGGCCTTTGCGGATATGCGGATAACCGTTGGAGTACCAAACGATCTCCAAATGACCCGAAACTTGACAGGTGGTCTACCGGTGCTATACCAGGGCCACTTGGCAAGGCTCGGTCCATTCCGAGAACGTTCAACACCCGCACACGAAAGGAGACAAGAGGGGTGCGCCGGTGCATGTGGGAGTGTCGGATTGCGAAACGGACAACGGGGAAAATGCTCGGATGCATGAGACGAACACGTATGCAAATGAGATGCATGATATGATATGCATGACATGAATAAAATGCAAGACAAAAGACAAAACCCAACCACGGAGGGAATAACATATCACATGGCCGAAAATGGCAAGAGTTGGAGTTACAAAGATGGAAAGTTACATCCGGGGTGTTACAACACTCCACCACTACAAGAGGATCTCGTCCCGAGATCTAGGACTGAAAGAACTCCGGATATTCAGAACGGAGGTGATCCTCGCCCTCCCAGGTGGCTTCTCAGTCGGAATGGTGTGACCACTTCACTTTCAGGAATTTGATTGACTTGTTGCGAGTCTTGCGCTTGGTTTCTTCAAGAATAGCAATGGGGTGCTCATGATAAGAGAGATCTTCTTGGAGGTCGATCTCTTCAAAGTTGATAGTGCGCTCAGGAGTCTTGAAGCACTTGCGAAGCTGTGACACGTGAAACACATCGTGCACGTTTGCAAAGTTGGATGGAAGCTCAAGTTGATAGGCGAGATCGCCTCTTTTGCCAATGATCTTGAAAGGACCCACGTATCTAGGGGCAAGCTTCCCTTTGATACCGAAGCGACGAGTGCCTTTCATTGGAGAGATGCTGAGATAGACATGGTCTTCGATTTCAAAAGCCAAGTCACGGTGCTTGCTATCATAGTAACTCTTCTGTCGCGATTGCGCTGTTGGGGAACGTTGCAGAAAATTAAAAATTTTCCTATGGTTTCACCAAGATCCATCTATGAGTTCATCTAAGCAACGAGTCAAGGGAGAGAGTTTGCATCTACATACCACTTGTAGATTGCGTGCGGAAGCTTGCAAGGTGATGATGTAGTCGTACTCGACGTGATTCGAATCACCGATGACCAAGTGCTGAACGGACAGCACCTGCGCGTTCAACACACGTACGGGACGGGAGACATCTCCTCCTTCTTGATCCAGCAAGGGGGAAGGAGAGGTTGAGGAAGACAGCTCCACCGGCAGCACGACGGCGTGGTGATGGTGGAGAGGCAGTACTCCGACAGGGCTTCGCCGAGCACACAACGGAGGAGGAGAGGTGTTGGGGAGGGGAGGGCTGTGCCTTGGAGGATGGTGCGGCTGCCCTCCCCTCACCCCTCTATTTATAGGGGGAAGGGAGAAGGGGGCCGGCCCCCTAGAACCCATCTAGGGGGGTGCGGCGGCCAAGGGGAGAGGGGGAGAGGGTGGCTTGCCCCCCAAGTCAAGGGGGGGGGCGCCCCCTCTAGAGTTCCCCCTCAACCCTAGGCGCATGGGCCCAAGGGAGGGGGCTGCGGCCAGCCCACCAGGGGCTGGCTCCCTGCCCCACGCAGCCCATGTGGCCCCCCGGGAGGGGTGGCCCCTCCCGGTGGACCCCCGGAACCCTTCCGGTGGCCCCGGTACAATACCGGTATGACCCCGAATCTTCCCGGTGTCCGTTTGACAACTTCCTATATATAAATCTTTACCTCCGAACCCTTCCGGATCTCCTCATGACGTCCAGGATCCCATCCGGGACTCCGAACAACATTCGGTAGTCACATACTAGTCTTCCTAATAACCCTAGCGTCACCGAACCTTAAGTGTGTAGACCCTACGGGTTCGGGAGACATGCAGACATGACCGAGACGCTCTTAGGCCAATAACCAACAGCGGGATCTGGATACCCATGATGGCTCCCACATGCTCCTCGATGTTGTCATCGGATGAACCACTATGTCGAGGATTCGATCAAACCCTGCATACAATTCCCTTTGTCAATCGGTACGTTACTTGCCCGAGACTCGATCGTCGGTATCCCAATACCTTGTTCAGTCTCGTTACCGGCAAGTCACTTTACTCGTACCGCAACGCATGATCCCGTGTCCAACACCTTGGTCACATTGAGCTCATAATGATGATGCATTACCGAGTGGGCCCAGTGATACCTCTCCGTCATACGGAGTAACAAATCCCAGTCTCGATCCGTGTCAACCCAACAGCTACTTTCGGAGATACCTGTAATGCACCTTTATAGTCACCCAGTTACGTTGTGACGTTTGATACACCCAAGGCACTCTTACGGTATCCGGGAGTTACACGATCTCATGGTCTAAGGAAGAGATACTTGACATTGGCAAAGCTCTAGCAAAACGAACTACACGATCTTTTATGCTATGCTTAGGATTGGGTCTTGTCCATCACATCATTCTCCTAATGATGTGATCCCGTTATCAACGACATCCAATGTCCATAGTCAGGAAACCATGACTATCTGTTGATCACAACGAGCTGGTCAACTAGAGGCTCACCAGGGACATATTGTGGTCTAAGTATTCACACGTGTATTATGATTTCCGGATAATACAGTTATAGCATGAATAAAAGACATTTATCATGAACATTGAAATATAATAATACTTTTATTATTGCCTCTAGGGCATATTTCCAACAGTCTCCCACTTGCACTAGAGTCACCAATCTAGTTACATTGTGATGAATCGAACACCCATAGAGTTCTGGTGTTGATCATGTTTTGCACGCGAGAGAGGTTTAGTCAGCGGATCTGCGACATTCAGATCCGTGTGCACTTTGCAAATCTCTATGTCTCCATCTTGAACATTTTCATGGATGGAGTTGAAACGACGCTTGATGTGCCTGGTCTTCTTGTGAAATCTGGGCTCCTTGGCAAGGGCAATAGCTCCAGTGTTGTCACAGAAGAGTTTGATCGGCCCCGACGCATTGGGTATGACTCCTAGGTCAGTGATGAACTCCTTCACCCAAATCGCTTCATGCGCTGCCTCCGAGGCTGCCATGTACTCCGCTTCACATGTAGATCCCGCCACGACGCTCTGCTTGCAGCTGCACCAGCTTACTGCTCCACCATTCAACATATACACGTATCCGGTTTGTGACTTAGAGTCATCCAGATTTGAGTCGAAGCTAGCGTCGACGTAACCCTTTACGACGAGCTCTTCGTCTCCTCCATAAACGAGAAACATGTCCTTCGTCCTTTTCAGGTACTTCAGGATATTCTTGACCGCTGTCTAGTGTTCCTTGCCGGGATTACTTTGGTATCTTGCTACCAAACTTACGGCAAGGTTTACATCGGGTCTGGTACACAGCATGGCATACATAATAGATCCTATGGCTGAAGCATAGGGGATGACACTCATCTCTTCTTTATCTTTTGCCGTGGTCGGTGACTGAGCCGAGCTCAGTCTCACACCTTGCAACATAGGCAAGAACCCCTTCTTGGACTGATCCATTTTGAATTTCTTCAAAATCTTGTCAAGGTATGTGCTTTGTGAAAGACCTATGAGGCGTCTCGATCTATCTCTATAGATCTTGATGCCTAATATATAAGCAGCTTCTCCAAGGTCCTTCATTGAAAAACACTTATTCAAGTAGGCCTTAATGCTGTCCAGAAATTCTATATTATTTCCCATCAAGAGTATGTCATCTACATATAATATGAGAAATGCTACAGAGCTCCCACTCACTTTCTTGTAAACGCAGGCTTCTCCATAAGTCTGCATAAACCCAAACGCTTTGATCATCTCATCAAAGCGAATATTCCAACTCCGAGATGCTTGCACCAGCCCATAAATGGATCGCTGGAGCTTGCACACTTTGTTAGCGTTCTTAGGATCGACAAAACCTTCCGGCTGCATCATATACAACTCTTCCTTAAGATGCCCGTTAAGGAATGCCGTTTTGACGTCCATCTGCCATATCTCATAATCATAGTATGCGGCAATTGCTAACATGATTCGGACGGACTTTAGCTTCGCTACGGGAGAGAATGTCTCGTCGTAGTCAATCCCTTGAACTTGTCGATAACCCTTAGCGACAAGTCGAGCTTTATAGATGGTGACATTACCATCCGCGTCCGTCTTCTTCTTAAAGATCCATTTGTTTTCTATCGCTCGCCGATCATCGGGCAAGTCTGTCAAAGTCCATACTTTGTTTTCATACATGGATTCTATCTCGGATTTCATGGCTTCAAGCCATTTGTTGGAATCTGGGCCCGCCATCGCTTCTTCATAGTTCGAAGGTTCACCGTTGTCTAACAACATGATTTCCAGGACAGGGTTGCCGTACCACTCTGGTGCGGAACGTGTCCTTGTAGACCTACGAAGTTCAGTAGTAACTTGATCCGAAGTACCTTGATCATCATCATTGTTTTCCTCTTCAGTTGGAGTGGGCATCACAGGAACGGTTTCCTGTGCTGCGCCACTTTCCCGCTCAAGAGGTAGTACTTCATCGAGTTCTACTTTCCTCCCACTTACTTCTTTCGAGAGAAACTCTTTTTCCAGAAAGCATCCGTTCTTGGCAACAAAGATCTTGTCTTCGGATCTTAAGTAGAAGGTATACCCGACAGTTTCCTTAGGGTATCCTATGAAGACGTATTTTTCCGACTTGGGTTCGAGCTTTTCAGGTTGGAGTTTCTTGACATAAGCATCGCATCCCCAAACTTTTAGAAACGACAGCTTAGGTTTCTTTCCAAACCATAATTCATACGGTGTCGTCTCAACGGATTTAGACGGTGCCCTATTTAAAGTGAATGTAGCTGTCTCTAGAGCGTATCCCCAAAATGATAGCGGTAAATCGGTAAGAGACATCATAGACCGCACCATATCCAATAGAGTGCGATTACGACGTTCGGACACACCGTTTCGCTGAGGTGTTCCAGGCGGCGTGAGTTGTGAAACGATTCCACATTTCCTTAAGTGTGTGCCAAATTCGTGACTTAATATTCTCCTCCACGATCTGATCGTAGGAACTTTATCTTTCGGTCACGTTGATTCTCCACCTCATTCTGAAATTCCTTGAACTTTTCAAAAGTCTCAGACTTGTGTTTCATTAAGTAGACATACCCATATCTACTCAAGTCATCAGTGAGAGTGAGAACATAACGATATCCTCCGCGAGCCTCAACGCTCATTGGACCGCACACATCAGTATGTATGATTTCCAACAAGTTGGTTGCTCGCTCCATTGTTCCGGAGAACGGAGTCTTGGTCATCTTGCCCAAAAGGCATGGTTCGCATGTGTCAAATGATTCATAATCAAGAGACTCCAAAAGTCCATCGGCATGGAGCTTCTTCATGCGCTTGACACCAATGTGACCAAGGCGGCAGTGCCACAAGTATGTGGGACTATCGTTATCAGCTTTAAATCTTTTGGCATCTACACTATGAACATGTGTAATATTACGCTCGAGATTCATTAAGAATAAACCATTGACCATCGGAGCATGACCATAAAACATATCTCTCATATAAATCGAACAACCATTATTCTCAGACTTAAATGAGTAGCCATCTCGTATTAAACGAGATCCAGATACAATGTTCATGCTCAAACTTGGCACTAAATAACAATTATTAAGGTTCAAAACTAATCCCGTAGGTAAATGTAGAGGCAGCGTGCCGACGGCGATCACATCGACTCTGGAACCATTCCCGACGCGCATCGTCACCTCGTCCTTCGCCAGTCTCCGTTTATTCCGCAGCTCCTCCTGTGAGTTACAAATATGAGCAACGGCACCGGTATCAAATACCCAGGAGTTACTACGAGTACTGGTAAGGTACACATCAATCACATGTATATCAAATATACCTTTGGTGTTGCCGGCCTTCTTATCCGCTAAGTATTTGGGGCAGTTCCGCTTCCAGTGACCCTTCCCCTTGCAATAAAAGCACTCAGTCTCAGGCTTGGGTGCATTCTTTGACTTCTTCCCGGTAACTGGTTTACCAGGCGCGGCAACATCTTTGCCGTCCTTCTTGAAGTTCTTCTTACCCTTGCCCTTCTTGAACTTAGTGGTCTTATTGACCATCAACACTTGATGTTCTTTCTTGATTTCAGCCTCTGCTGACTTCAGCATCGAGAACACTTCAGGAATGGTCTTTTCTATCCCCTGCATGTTGTAGTTCATCACAAAGCTCTTGTAGCTTGGTGGGAGCGACTGGAGGATTCTGTCAATGACCGCCTCATCTGGGAGGTTAATGTTCAGCTGGGTCATATGGTTGTGCAACCCAGACATCTTTAGGATGTGCTCACTGACAGAACTATTTTCCTCCATCTTACAAATGTAGAACTTGTCGGAGACATCATATCTCTCGACCCGGGCATGAGCTTGAAAAACTAGTTTCAGCTCTTCGAACATCTCATATGCTCCGTGGTGCTCAAAACGCTTTTGGAGCCCCGGTTCTAAGCTGTAAAGCATGCCGCACTGAACGAGGGAGTAATCATCAGCGCGAGCTTGCCAAGCATTCATAATGTCTTGGTTCTCGGGGACGGGAGCGTCACCTAGCGGTCCTTCTAGGACATATTGTTTCCTGGCAGCTATGAGGATGATCCTCAGGTTCCGGACCCAGTCCGTATAGTTGCTGCCATCATCTTTCAGCTTGGTTTTCTCTAGGAACGCGTTGAAGTTCATGTTGACATTAGCGTTGGCCATTGATCTACAAGACATATTTGCAAAGGTTTTAGACTAAGTTCATGATAATAAAGTTCTAATCAAATTATGAACTCCCACTTAGATTAGACATCCCTCTAGTCATCTAAGTGTTACACGATCCGAGTCGACTAGCCCGTGTCCGATCATCACGTGAGACGGACTAGTCATCGTCGCTCATGTTGATCATATCTTCCATACGATTCGTGTTCGACCTTTCGGTCTCCGTGTTCCGAGGCCATGTCTGCACATGCTAGGCTCGTCAAGTTAACCCTAAGTGTTTTCGCTGTGTAAAACTGTCTTACACCCGTTGTATGTGAACGTAAGAATCCATCACACCCGATCATCACGTGGTGCTTAGAAGCGACGAACTGTAGCAACTGTGCACAGTTAGGGGAGAACACTTCTTGAAATTTTGTAAGGGATCATCTTATTTACTACCGTCGTCCTAAGTAAACAAGATGCATAAACATAATAAACATCACATGCAATTATATAGTCGTGACATGATATGGCCAATATCATATAGCTCCATTGATCTTCATCTTCGGGGCTCCATGATCATCTTGTCACCGGCTTGACACCATGATCTCCATCATCATGATCTCCATCATCGTGTCTTCATGAAGTTGTCACGCCAACGACTACTTCTACTTCTATGACTAACGTTTAGCAATAAAGTAAAGTAGTTTACATGGCGTTGTTCAATGACACGCAGGTCATACAAAAAATAATGACAACTCCTATGGCTCCTGCCGGTTGTCATACTCATCGACATGCAAGTCGTGAATCCTATTACAAAGAACATGATCTCATACATCACAATTCATCATTCATCACAACTTCTGGCCATATCACATCACATGATCAATCGCTGCAAAAACAAGTTTAGACGTCCTCTAATTGTTGTTGCATCTTTTACGTGGCTGCAATTGGGTTCTAGCAAGAACGTTTTCTTACCTACGATTCACCACAACGCGATTTTGTCAACTTCTATTTACCCTTCATAAGGGCCCTGTTCATCGATTCCGCTCCAACTAAAGTGGGAGAGACAGACACCCGCCAGCCACCTTATGCAACTAGTGCATGTCAGTCGATGGAACCGGTCTCACGTAAGCGTACGTGTAAGGTTGGTCCGGGCCGCTTCATCCCACAATACCGTTGAGCAAGAAAAGACTAGTAGAGGCAAGTAAGATGACAAAATCCACGCCCACAACAAATTGTGTTCTACTCGTGCATTAGAGAACTACGCATAGACCTGGCTCATGATGCCACTGTTGGGGAACGTTGCAGAAAATTAAAATTTTTCCTACGGTTTCACCAAGATCCATCTATGAGTTCATCTAAGCAACGAGTCAAGGGAGAGAGTTTGCATCTACATACCACTTGTAGATCGCGTGCGGAAGCTTGCAAGGTGATGATGTAGTCGTACTCGACGTGATTCGAATCACCAATGACCAAGTGCTGAACGGACAGCACCTCCGCGTTCAACACACGTACGGGACGGGAGACGTCTCCTCCTTCTTGATCCAGCAAGGGGGAAGGAGAGGTTGAGGAAGACAGCTCCACCGGCAGCACGACGGCGTGGTGATGGTGGAGAGGCAGTACTCCGACAGGGCTTCGCCGAGCACACAACGGAGGAGGAGAGGTGTTGGGGAGGGGAGGGCTGCGCCTTGGAGGATGGTGCGGCTGCCCTCCCCTCACCCCTCTATTTATAGGGGGAAGGGAGAAGGGGGCCGGCCCCTAGAACCCATCTAGGGGGGGTGCGGCGGCCAAGGGGAGAGGGGGAGAGGGTGGCTTGCCCCCCAAGTCAAGGGGGGGCGCCCCCTCTAGGGTTCCCCCTCAACCCTAGGCGCATGGGCCCAAGGGAGGGGGGTGCGGCCAGCCCACCAGGGGCTGGCTCCCTGCCCCACGCAGCCCATGTGCCCCCCCGGGAGGGGTGGCCCCTCCCGGTGGACCCCCGGAACCCTTCTGGTGGCCCCGGTACAATACCGGTATGACCCCGAATCTTCCCGGTGTCCGTTTGACAACTTCCCATATATAAATCTTTACCTCCGGACCCTTCCGGATCTCCTCGTGACGTCCAGGATCCCATCCGGGACTCCGAACAACATTCGGTAGTCACATACTAGTCTTCCTAATAACCCTAGCGTCACCGAACCTTAAGTGTGTAGACCCTACGGGTTCGGGAGACATGCAGACATGACCGAGACGCTCTTAGGCCAATAACCAACAGCGGGATCTGGATACCCATGATGGCTCCCACATGCTCCTCGATGTTGTCATCGGATGAACCACTATGTCGAGGATTCGATCAAACCCTGCATACAATTCCCTTTGTCAATCGGTACGTTACTTGCCCGAGACTCGATCGTCGGTATCCCAATACCTTGTTCAGTCTCGTTACCGGCAAGTCACTTTACTCGTACCGCAATGCATGATCCCATGTCCAACACCTTGGTCACATTGAGCTCATAATGATGATGCATTACCGAGTGGGCCCAGTGATACCTCTCCGTCATACGGAGTGACAAATCCCAGTCTCGATCCGTGTCAACCCAACAGCTACTTTCGGAGATACCTGTAATGCACCTTTATAGTCACCCAGTTACGTTGTGACGTTTGATACACCCAAGGCACTCTTACGGTATCCGGGAGTTACACGATCTCATGGTCTAAGGAAGAGATACTTGACATTGGCAAAGCTCTAGCAAAACGAACTACACGATCTTTTATGCTATGCTTAGGATTGGGTCTTGTCCATCACATCATTCTCCTAATGATGTGATCCCGTTATCAACGACATCCAATGTCCATAGTCAGGAAACCATGACTATCTGTTGATCACAACGAGCTGGTCAACTAGAGGCTCACCAGGGACATATTGTGGTCTAAGTATTCACACGTGTATTATGATTTCCGGATAATACAGTTATAGCATGAATAAAAGACATTTATCATGAACATTGAAATATAATAATACTTTTATTATTGCCTCTTGGGCATATTTCGAACATGCGCGGCTTTGAGATTCTCACGAATGACTTTGCACATTTCTTCAGTTTTTGTGATCAAGTCGTTGCCAAGAAGTTGGCGTTCACCTGTCTCAGACCAGTTGAGAGGAGTACGTCACTTTCTGCCATAGAGAATTTCGAATGTGGCCTTGCCCGAACTCGCTTGGAAGCTGTTGTTGTAGGAAAACTCGGCATATGGAAGACAATCTTCCCACTTCATACCGAAAGAGATGACACAAGCCCTGAGCATATCTTCAAGGATTTGATTGACTCGCTCGACTTGGCCACTTGTTTGAGGATGGAAAGCTGTGCTGAAACGAATGTTGGTGCCCATGGCCGTCTGAAAGGAGTCCCATAACTTAGAAGTGAAGATACTTCCACGATCTGAAGATATCAATTGTAGAAGTGAAGGAGACAATTCTGGAGGTGTATAGCTCTGCCAGCTGAGCTGCTGTGATAGATTCTTTGATAGGAAGAAAATGAGCCACTTTGGTAAGCTTGTCAATGACAACGAAGATAGCATCATTTCCACGCTTGGACTTAGGAAAACCAGTCACGAAGTCCATCTTGATATGGTCAAACTTCCATTCCGGAATAGCAAGAGGTTGGAGGAGACCAGCTGGTCTTTGGTGTTCTGCTTTCACTCTTCTGCAGACATCACATTCATTCACGAATTGAGCAATCTCTCGCTTCATTCGAGTCCACCAATATGACTGCTTGAGGTCATGGTACATCTTCGTACTTCCAGGATGAATGGATAGGAGGGAATTGTGTGCCTCATTCATGATGACTTTTCTCAGATCACCTTTTGGAACCACAATTCGATCCTCGAAGAAAAGAGTATCTTTGTCATCCAAGCGATAGCACTTGTATTTAGGAATGCCCTTGTTAATACCATGTTTCACCTTCTTCACCATGGTATCCAGGAGTTGTGCCTCACGAATTTGATCTTCCAAAGTAGGAGAGACTATGAGGTTGGCAGGAAAGCCTTGAGGAACAACTTGAAGATTCAGCTTGCGGAAAGCCTCACAAAGATCCGGTTGAAACGGCTTGAGAATTAGACTGTTGCAATAAGCCTTTCTGCTCAGAGCATCTGCAATCACATTCGCCTTGCCAGGAGTATATTCGATACTCGGATTGTATTCTTGAATCATTTCAACCCATCGAGTTTGCCTGAGGTTAAGGTTGGGTTGAGTGAAGATATACTTGAGGCTCTTGTGATCGGTGAAAATGTCCACTTGCCTTCCCAATAAGAGATGTCTCCATGTTATCAATGCATGGACAACTGCCGCCAACTCAAGATCGTGAGTGGGGTAGTTCTTCTCGTTGGGCTTCAACTGACGAGAGGTATAGGCCACAACTTTTTTCTCTTGCATCAACACAGCACCGAGACCTTGAAGGGAAGCATCACAGAATACTTCGAATGGCTTGGATTCATCAGGAGGAGTCAAAACAGGAGCTATGACTAGCTTCTCTTTGAGGGTGTTGAAAGCGATGTCGCACTCGGGCGTCCAGACATACTTGACATGCTTCTGGAGGAGGTTGGAAAGAGGCTTTGCAATCTTAGAGAAGTTCTCAACGAATCTTCGGCAATATCTTGCAAGACCAAGAAAACTGCGGAGCTGTTTGACATTCTGAGGAGGTTCCCAATTCAGAACAGCAGAAACCTTTGCGGGATTAACAACAATGCCTTTGGCAGAGATGATATGACCAAGATAAAGAACTTCATCAAGCCAGAACTCACATTTGGAAAACTTCGCATAGAATTGATGCTCTCTGAGCTTGTCGAGCACCAATCGCAAATGTTTGGCATGATCCTGCTTATTCTTGGAGAAGACCAAAATATCATCGAGATACACCAGAATGAATTTATTGGTGTAGGGGTTGAAGATAAAGTTCATCATGCGAGAGAACGTTGGAGGAGCATTGACAAGGCCGAAAGACATGACAGTATATTCATAAGAACCATAGCTTGTTCTGAATGTTGTCTTGGGAATATCTTCTTCACGAATGTGAATCTGATGATAACCCATACGAAGGTCAAGCTTGGAGAAGATTTTAGCACCTTTGAGTTGCTCGAAAAGCTCATTGATGTTGGGAAGTGGGTACTTGTTCTTGATTGTCTTGTTCAATGGACGATAATCGACACAAAGTCGGTCCGTGCCATCCTTCTTCTGGACAAAAAGAACTCCACAACCCCATGGGGAAGAACTCGGTCTGATCAAACCCAGACGCTCTTGTTCATCGAGCTGCTTCTTCAATTCCTTCATCTCCTTGGGTCCAAGCTTGTATGGACGCTTGCAAACGGGTTCAGTTCTAGGCTCAAGATCAATAACGAACTCGACTGGCCGATGAGGAGGCATACCCGGAAGCTCTTCTGGAAAGACATCTTGGTACTCACAAACGACTGGAATTTGAGAAATAGCGTCCAATTCGCCCTTCTCATTGAGAGAAAACAACCGAATGGTTTCATCACGAGCGGCATAGTTGATAACATCCTCAGAAGAGTGTGTCAATTGAATTTGCCTGGCAGCACAATCAAGCTGAGCCTTGTGCTTAGAAAGCCAGTCCATCCCAAGAATTAGATCAATATCAGAGTCACCAAGAACAACTAGAGAAGACAGAAATTTATAGTCGCCCATCTTGATAGAGACATCATGAACTACCGAGTTGGCCCTCATTGACTTCCCCGGAGAAACAACACCCAAAGGTTTATCTAGGTAAGACCAAGTAAAATCATTCTTAGCAAAGAACGATCTTGACATGAAACAATGCGATGCACCAGTATCAAATAAGACTTTTGCAGGAATATCATTAACTGGAAGATTACCCATGATCACATCTGAAGAATCCTCTGCCTGAGCTGCATTCATCATGTTCACCTTTGCATGCTTGGAATTATGCTTGACCACTGCATTGCTTGAAGATCTCACAGGATGAGGAGGAGGAAGGCGCCTTGATTCAAGCATTTGTTCGCGTAGTGACCTTTCTGCTGGCACTTGTTGCAAGTCACTTCTCAGAGCGGACGGTGATAAGGAGCACTTGACCTTGGAGCTTGAGACTGAGACTTGTTCTGATAGCTTGGGTTGGGTGGGTGGGAAGATCCACGACCACCTGAGTTCTTCTGTTGGTAAGGCTGACGAAACGGAGGAGGAGGAAGATAAAACTTCTGCTGCTTAGCTGCCACTTGTGAGGAAGAAGAAGATTGCACTGCATCTTTGATTCTCTTCTTAGAAGCCTCACACTTGAGCTGAGCACCTTCTTGCTTGAGTGCCATATTGTAGAATTGATCAAACTGAGTAGCCTCAACAAAAACGAGAGCTAACTGCAGATCTTCTCTAAGGCCACCTCTGAACTAATAGATCATACTTTTCTCATCTGGAACATCCTGCTTAGCAAAGCGAGCAAGTTTCTGAAACTGCTTGTTGTATTCATACACTGACATGTTGCCTTGCTTGAGATTGCGGAACTCCTCACGCTTGCTCTCAACAACACTGGTAGGAATATGGTGAGCTTTAAAGTCCCGACAGAAATCAGTCCAAGTAATCACTCGACCACCTCTGGAATCCTTGTATTGCTGGAACCAATCAGCTGCCTGGTCCTTGAGCTGAAAAGAAGCGAACTTGACATAGTCCTCAGGCCTGACATTGCTGCATTCAAAATGCTTGTTGATATCCACGAGCCAATCATCGGCGTCTGTGGCCTCGACACAATAGCTGAAAGACTTCGGCTGATTTGCAAGGAATTGGTTGAGGGTTGGAAACTGAGGCTGATGATTGAACTGCCCTTGACCTTGATTCCCTTGGTTGCCTTGGCCTTGGTTGCGCTCTTGCATGAGCTGGATCATCATCTGAGCATGGGCGTTAGAGGCTGCCATCAAAGCTTGCCATGCCTCCGGAGGCGGAGGTGGAGGTGGAGGGTTCGCCTGACTCCCATCATTGCGATCCGGATTCAGACGCGTTGGCGGAGCCATCCTGAAGAGGTTGACATCCGTTAGCATCTTGATAGACAGATAGACAAGTTGAATCAACGGATAAAAATTGCAACATATAGTCTTCACAACAAACATTTGAACAAGGATGAACGAATGAATTCCAAAGCAAACATCACACATCCATTAAGGTGAGAAGCCACTTGAATAGAGATTGATGAATGAAATAAACAAGGTACAACTGGAACAAATACGTGGTAAGGATTACCCAATCACAAACCAAATATCTGCGGGAAGAAATGCTAGAGCTACTTGAATCCCACCTATAAACTCCCGAAACTTTCTGGTTATGCAATCTGGTGTTGGGGATACAGGGGAAGCAATATATCTCACCCAAACTAACAATCCCTACATCCAGCTGTATCCATCCGTCAACACATAACCAAGAAACCTTCGGAAATCGTGTACCTCAACCTTCGAAAAGCATCCGTTATACGAGTTATGGCAATACTCCCGAGCTCGCCCCAGTACTGGGTTATCGGGGTTATCTCACCGACAACTGCATAAAAGAGATTTTTGATGTCGGCAAAGCTCAGGTATTCCAGAACTGCAACGATAAAATTGTGACGACAACACCTCGGAGCTCAACTCCCCGGGACACTGCCACAACCCCTAAATGTCAGGAGGCACCAAGAACAATGTTCTCGTCACAAAACTATCGGAACGATTCCAAGATACCCGCGTGATCCTAAAAAAATTTAGTGAAAATTTGAGAAGAGGATAGTCAAAACATCTACGTCAGGAGACCTCACCAGAGCGACGAAGGGACTGAGGAGTAAAAAGAATCCTACTCTCCGATATATATAATCCTAAGACTCAAAACATTTTTGTTCTAGACTCAGCATCGCCAGCAAACAATCAAGCAGGGGGCTCCTAAGTCGGGGATGGCTCTGATTACCAACTTGTAACACCCACGATGCGGCTATATCTCCCACGTGTCGAAGCACGACTTAGAGGCATAACCGCATAGTGGTTTTGTCGCAAGAAGGGTCATCTTCACACAATCCCATGTAATGAACAAGAATGGGATAAAGAGAGTTGGCTTACAATCGCCACTTCACACAATACATAATTTAAGATCATACATCATTCAAATACACTCATAGACCGGCTACGGTCAATTTCAAATGAAAAGAAGACAACCCCAAATGCTAGATCCCCGATCGTCCCGACTGGGCTCCTCTACTGATCATCTGGAAACGATACATAGTAACGACCAAGGGCCTCATCAAATTCCCACTTCAGCTCAGTTACGCCATCTGCGCCAGTATCCTCGGCAGCTGCATCTGTTTTGGTAGAATCTGTGAGCCACGGGGACTCAGCAATCTCACACCCATGAGATCAAGACTATTTAAGCTCATAGGTAGGAAAGGTGTAATATGGTGGAGCTGCGGCAAGCACTAAGCATATATGGTGGCTAACATACGCAAATGAGAGCGAGAAGAGAAGCAACGCGTCGGTCGAGAAGCTAGAAGCGATCAAGAAGTGATCCTAAAACTACTTACGTCAAGCATAACACAAACCGTGTTCACTTCCCGGACTCCGCCGAGAAGAGACCATCACGGCTACACACTCGGTTGATGCATTTTAATGAAGTCAAGTGTCAAGTTATCTACAACCGGACATTAACAAATTCCTATCTGCCTCATAACCGCGGGCACGGCTTTCGAAAGATTATATACCCTGCAGGGGTGTCCCAACTCAGCCCATCACAAGCTCTCACGGTCAACGAAGGAATAGACCTTCTCCCGGGAAGACCCGATCAGTCTCGGAATCCCGGTTCGCAAAACATTTCGACAATGGTAAAACAAGACCAGCAAAGCCGCCCGAAGTGCCGAAAAATCCCGATAGGAGCTGCACATATCTCGTTCTCAGGGCACACCGGATAAGCGAAGTGTACAGGAACCGACGAATCCAAGTTGCCAAGGAATGGTCCCGCACGGTGCTCTAGTTTGGACCAACACTCGGAGGAGCACCGGCCCGGGGGGTTAAATAAAGATGACCCTTGGGCTCGCGAAAACCCAAGGGAAAAG
The DNA here is from genome assembly GCF_018294505.1 of Triticum aestivum. Lineage (NCBI taxonomy): Eukaryota > Viridiplantae > Streptophyta > Magnoliopsida > Poales > Poaceae > Triticum > Triticum aestivum. Next base: position 427,031,602 of record NC_057801.1, on the reverse strand, counting down.
GGCTTAGGTGGCAAATGGTAAAACCAAGTTTGGGCCTTGCTGGAGGAGTTTTATTCAAAGCGAACTATTAAGGGGGTCCCATAAATCACCCAACCGTGTAAGGAACGTAAAATCAAGGAACATAACACCGGTAAACGGAACTAGGGCGGCAAGAGTGGAACAAGTCACGAGGCGTAAGGCCGAGCCTTCCACCCTTTACCAAGTATATAAGGTGCATTAATTTAAACATGAGATATTGTGATATCCCAAAATATCCGTGTTCCGACCAGGAACAAACTTCATCTTCACCTGTAGCTAACAATGCTATAAGAGGGGCCGAGCAAAAGCGGTGACATAGCCAATAAACGGTTGCTAGGACAGGATGGTTAGAGGTTTGACATGGCAATAGGTAGGCATGGTAACCAATGGCAGGTAGAGCTGACATAGCGATAGAGCGAGTACTAGCAAGCAGAGATAGAAGTGATATCGAAGGTATGATCATCTTGCCTGCAAGGTTCTCAAAGTTGTCGAAGGCTGGATCCTCGTAAGCGTACTCAACAGGTTCCTCGTGCACGTACTCGTCTCCCGGCTCTACCCAAAGCAAGAATACAAGCAAGGAACCATAATAAATCACGGTTCAATGCACAAACAACATGATGCAATACATGTCATGATATGCGAGATGTGATATGCAATGCATATGCGTGCTTCGGAAGGAAAGATGATGAACAAGGCATCAACTTGGCAAACCAAGTATGGCGCTGGAAAGATGAGATGATTTCGGTTGAAATCGATATAAAGATCACCGGATTCGGTTGCACGGTTTGCAAATGGCAAGCAAGACAAGTATGGCACAAAGCTGCGATTAACAGCACGATGCTACTTAGCATGCAACAAGAAATTATGCTACAGCACCCCAACATAAAAACAAAACATATGGCAGCGATCTACAGGAGATGCTTTACAAAAGAGGAACACTGAGCTACGGCTAATTCACATCATAACAGGTTCAAACAAGCATGGAGAAAGTGCAAAAAAATTATCAGGTTGGACATGGCATAAACAGCAGCACGAAACAATGTTCAGAGCAAGTTATCAACATGCTACAGAAACTTACAATAGCAAAATAAGACATGGCATGAATCTACTCAAAGCATAGATCAAAAGTCCCTTACTGACCATAAGTCAAAAAGGATCAGAAAATATGATGGCACCCACGTAAACATAGCAAGTTTCGTTAACAGATTCAGCAAACAAAGCATGGCATTGAAATAATTATGAAGGCACCTTCGTGAGCTCGATGCACTCACTACAGAGCATCTCATGATAAACTAAGCATACATCCATCAAGAAGACATGACATAGAAGCTATACATGGCAAGAAACAACATCATAGCATATCCGGATCAACTACAACAACCTCGGCCAAATTGAATAACCTGTAAACAATCTGCCAGGAAACATTTTGAAGCAAAAGTAGAGCACGAAAATGACATTCTAGACTACTCCATAATTACAACCAGGACAATGGATGGATAGAGCAAAACAATGTTTTCAAAACACCCTTACTGAAGTATCTCAAATTATGCATGGATCTCTCTGTAGCAACATGTTTACATGACATCAAAATTACAGCAGAACAGGAACTAAAATCAGCATTAACACGAAGCCTAGTTTGCATGCTTGTGCTAGTCACCACATTGATCACAAAAATACATGGTAAGCACCTCTGTAAATAAGACATAGCCTAGTTCAAAACACATTTAGGGACCAAGTTCATAGGATGCACACATCAATCATGGCAAAAATGACAAAAGAGCTCGTGCTGATAAGATTCTGAAACTAACAGTATGAAGCCCTCTTCCAACAGAATTTCGGGCATCGAGATGACCTCAAATGCAAATGATGCAATGGAATGAAATGATGTACACTTCGAGACGAACAATTTGACATATTACATGCCCAAAACGGAGCTACGGATGCGAAGATGTGATGCGATGAAGATGCAACAAAATAATGGCAGAATATGACTTAGTGAAAAACGGGGGAGAAGAAAGTCAACCACTGCTCAGATCCGATCTGGCCGGATCCGAGGCTCGCCGGAGTTGGGGAAGCCGGAGCGGCCGGAGTCGGGAGGGGACGAGGCCGGGGACGAGGAGGGTGGCCGGCGACGGGGCGGCGCGGCGGCCGAGCGGAGGCGGCGAGCTGCGGGCGGACGGCGAGGCGGCGGCGTCGGGCGGCGAGCTTCGGCGCTGGGCGCGTAGATCCGGGGCGGCGTGGGATCCGGCGGCCACCGGGCGAGCGGCGGCGGAGGGACGGGTCGCGCGGCGGTGACCGGGCGGCCAGGGCGGCGCCGGTGAGCGGGAGGCCGCGGGACGGCGGCGCCGGGGCACTCCGGCGAGGCCGGTGGGGAACTCCGGCGAAGCGCGGGTGCGGGAGGAGGCGGGCGGAGGCGCGGGACGGCTCGGGCCCAGCGCGGGCGCGGGCGGGCCGGCCGTGGGCCTCGCAGGACGCGGCGGCGATGTGGGCGCGGCTGCCCACGTGGCAACCCCTGATTCGCCGGGGCGCGGCGGCGGACGCGTCCGGCTCCGTCCGGACGTGTCCGGCGGTGCGGAGAGGGATTCGTCTAGGGTTTCATCCGGAAATTCGGAGGGGGAGGCATATTTATAGGTAGAGGAAGCTAGGAGTGTCCAAATGAGGTGTAGTTTTCGCCCACACGATCGTGATCGAACGACCGAGAGCATGGAGGGGAGTTAGATGGGTTATTGGGCTGTTTTGGAGGGGTGTTGGGCTGCAACTTAAAAGAGGCCTTTACGGATATGCGGATAACCGTTGGAGTACCAAACGATCTCCGAATGACCCGAAACTTGACAGGTGGTCTACCGGTGCTATACCAAGGCCACTTGGCAAGGCTCGGTCCATTCCGAGAACGTTCAACACCCGCACACGAAAGGAGACAAGAGGGGTGCGCCGGTGCATGTGGGAGTGTCGGATTGCGAAACGGACAACGGGGAAAATGCTCGGATGCATGAGACGAACACGTATGCAAATGAGATGCACATGATGACATGATATGATATGCATGACATGAATAAAATGCAAGACAAAAGACAAAACCCAACCACGGAGGGAATAACATATCACATGGCCGAAAATGGCAAGAGTTGGAGTTACAAAGATGGAAAGTTACATCCGGGGTGTTACAGACGGACGGAGTATTTGTTTAGATAACAATAGCTAATTGCACACTAGTTTGAGGATTAGTTTGTAGAAACAGAGAAATCCGCGATGAATGTGTTATTAGCACCCGAAGGCACAACATTTTTGAACAAAAGAGGCACAATTAGCTAATTGTTTGTTCAAAAAACAGTATCTAATTGCACACTAATTTGAGAATTAGTTTTATAGAAACAAAGAAATCAGTGATGAACGTGTGTTACTAGCACCCGAACTGCGGCACAACTTCTTTTTAGAGAAATTTCAAGGCGGTCCAAAGCAATATAGACTGTTAAATTTTAATTATCTAATGACTGATATAACTATTACCCACACCGTTTTTATTTACTCCGTATATCAGATTTGTCTAAAGTCAAATTTTATAAACTTCCAACAAGTTTGTAGAAAAATATAATAACATATACACCACCAAATCAATACAATTGGATTCATAATTGAATATATTTTCACATCATATAATTTTATTATTGTAAATGTTCTTATGTTTTCTACAAACTTGATCAAACTTTATAAAGTTTGATTTCAGCCAAAACTAATATGCGGAGTAAATAAATAAGGGAGTACCTCTTAGCAGGCAACACGAGGTAATATTCCATTAATGATGGCGTGTGGGTTAGTATGGACATTGTTGCGGTAATATTCCATTATATACAACCGTGAGTATATAAGAAAATAAAATAATCAGAGCTAATTAATTCCAGATTTTGTTTCCAACTTTTTTTACTTAAGGTACCTTATCATCATGTCTAACAAACGAAATAAGAAGTTTGTCATGTTCTGTCATATATGTCTATGCTTGTTTTACTTTGTCAGTTGGGAGCTAAACAAATAGATAGCACATAGAATTTGTTTTTAGGAAACACCAAAAATGAATGATAAAATCATAGCAAAAAGCAGTTAAAATACTCACACAAGCAACCATGTGACAAAGCAACCATGTGTACCAGTGTTCCTTCACATTTTTTTGAGGGGTAGCCCCCTTTTTTTAGAGAAGATAATGCATAACATAGAATGTTTTGCATATTTCTCACACAAGAAAAAGTCATATAGGTTCCAAGCATGGCATGTCTACATTTATTTTCCTTATTGGTTCTCTTAGAATGATGCGAGTACACTTAATAATGATTATTATGTTGCAATCTAGATGGATTATAATAATGTCTTTTGCAGTGTATATATAATTTTTTTAGGATCACATTGTTATGTATCATATTTTACAACGCGAGAATTATTCATATTCATAGATACAGCACAGACGTACAGGGGTCAAACGTGAACTTCTGTTATATTGAAAAGAGACGTGAGAAATATTTTAAACATTTGTTTGTGACAAGTAATTGCCATATTATAATTTTGTGTGTGGTCAAATATATCCTTGATGAATGGACAAATCAAATATTTCTCTCGCCTACTAAGGGGCAAGAGGGACCATCTTAAGAGAGCTCTTTAAAAAAATGCACGGTTAGTTAATTGTTTGCTAACAGAAGTACTCCCTCCGTCCGGAAATACTCGTCGGAGGAATGGATGTATCTAGATATATTTTAATTTTAGATACATCCATTTTTATGTATTTCTCCGACAAGTATTTTCGAATCGAAGGGAGTAGCTAATTGGACACTAATTTAAAGATTAGTATCTATAAACAGAGAGAAGTGCTCCGAGGGTTCATACACAGCAAATAGCCGAATAGAAAATTGATAGTTTTTGAAGTTGCCTGTTCGTTGGGCCAGTGCAACAATTATTGCTGCTTCAAGTTTGCAGACGCGGCAGGCTTGCGGCTGCACTATTCATACAGATGTATACTGGGCCGTATACCTCCGAAACGCCTCAGAACACTCTAGCAGACCCCGCAAAAGACGCGAACCCGCAAAATTCCGGCGAGTATACGGGTTCGGTTCATTTTTCCGGCCAGAACAGAGCCCGCATACTTGTTCGGCCCGTAAAAAAAAATTATCGCAGCCCGCAAACCGCACGCCCCGACCATTATATCTACGGTTCCGCGGCGCGTTTGCGGGTCGAAACCCTATCCCCGCGGCCGCCGAGCCACGCAATTCTCCCCCCCTCTTCTCCACATTTCTCGCCGCCGGCGACCACCTTCCGTCTCCAGCCGCTATGTGGTGCCGCATGTGGAGCTCCAGACACGGCTCCGGCTGCAGATCCGGCGGCGGCAGCGACCCCGAGCGCGAGCGACGCGTCCGGTCGGGCGGCGCGAGGAAGCGCAGGGCGAAGAGGTGGACCAACCGCGGCCTCTTGCCCGCCGAGCTTCCTCATTCGGGAGACGGAGGAGTACGACCGTCGGCACGGCCGTACACCGTCCTCGGCCGCGAGAGCTTCTTCCTACGCCGGGAGCTCCTCCTTTTCCGGCGCGCGCCTTCACCCCGTGAAGAGGAAGTGGTCGGAAGAGCCAGAGGACGTCGAGTTCGTCCCCATCAAGGAGCCCGAGGAGCTCGGCCGCCGCGGAGTCGTCGGGCCGGAGGACTTCATCGCGACGTGGACACGGTTGCGGCCGCCATTGCCGAGCGGAGCACCGGCGCCACGACAAGGAGATCGAAGACCTCCAGTGGCGGCAGGCGGTCGCGGCCAACCTCGCCGCCAAGGCGAAGGACGACAAGTGGCGGCGCATCCGCGAGGAGCAGAGGGCGAAGTACATCGATCTCTGCAGCTCCGGCGCGGAGGATTGAGCTCCTCGGAGGCGTCGTCCATGGCCGCGAGCTCGCCGCCGTGAGATCCCCACCCCCTAGTACTAGTACTGATGTAGTATGTAGTATGAACTAGTGTTTGCAGTGCTTGTTCATGTAAAATATATGTAGTATGTAGTATGAACTTCCCGCGAAACTATATTTTTAAATTATGCAGTTTCATCTACGGTTTCTGTTCGGCCGCACTAATTTTCGACCCGCAAACAAGACCTTCGTGAAACTGCAAACGCGCTTTGCGGGTCGAGATTTTGCGGGGTCTACTAGAGGTTTTTTTTTTCGAGGGACGGGGTCTGCTAGAAGTGCTATGACAGGAATGAATCGCAAAGCCTTTTCCCACGAAGGGGATACCGAGCTACCTGACGCTCGGCCTCTGCAACGCCGCCCCCACGGAGGGAGTATGATTCTGATGTAAAAACAGACGACAAACATCTAAATTCAGGGTACACCAAAAACATCAGACGTCAATGTGCAATTTCTTTTAACTATGATCTTGGTTGCAATTTACAGCATGACTGACTAGTAGCCTTGTAAAACCTTTCCAGACGCTAAAAGGATGGTAAAAGGACGACGAGCTTTTCCAATAGCAGCTCGGCATCCTGACCAAGGGCATCCGACCCCTGGCATTGCAATATAAATTTGATCTCCCAACTAAAAGGGGGGCCAAACTGAATAAATAACCAATCAATCAAACCCAGGACCTAACAAAAAATATAAAACAGATCTACCAAATAACCTGACCAGACTAGATTTGATTTGATAGAAAGAAAAGCCACGAGTATATACATGATTTGTGCACAGATCGAGTGGGGAAAGGAATGTGGAAGTCGTGAGCGGAAGGACTACCCGCTTAGTCCTTTCTTTGGTGTAGGAAGGTAAAACCAGAATTCTCCTGGATCAAAGGTGGCATATCAACGTCCGTTACCTCGATTTCTGTCGTTGACTTTGAGATGTCATCCACCGAAAATGGAATGCTGTGGTTTGAAGTATCATGGGCAATGTTAGATCAGGGGCACAAAATTACTGTGGCAAACTAATTAGTATTGAACTTGGAACACGAAATAACCTTGAATCATCATCCAACAAGAAAGAACTGCTCACTGCATTGTTCGAGTCTTCTGTCATCATTATTCTCATACTTGAGATGACCTACAACCAATTTGGTTCACTGTCAGAAACGGGAAGTAGTAAAGGAACATACTCCCTCCGTCCGAAAATACTTGTCATCAAAATGGATAAAAGAGAATGTATCTACATGTATTTTAGTTCTAAGAAAAGGGCAGCCCGGTGCATGTAGCTCCCGCTTGCGCAGGGTCCGGGGAAGGGTCCGACCACTTTGGGTCTATAGTACCCAGCCTTTCCCTACATTTCTGTAAGAGGCTGTTTCCAGGACTTGAACCCGTGACCTCATGGTCACAAGGCAGCAGCTTTACCACTGGAGCGTTGCTATACAGCCGACGGTTCCAGACGATACTCAGCCGGTGTATCCCATCAGGCCGTTTGTAAATTTGATACTAGGCAATCTGACGGTGTAGAGCTTGTGTCGGCTGCACATCGGGCATTGCATGTCGTGTGCACATCAATTTCGTTACCACTGCGCCAAGGCTCTCTTTTTATCCATTTTGATGACAAGTATTTTCGGACGGAGGGAGTAGATAGCACCACTTGCTGACACAGTAACATATGAAACTTGAATAAACCGGTAATTATATTAAGTATAACAAGCTTACCTCTGATGAAACAGTGTGGGTGCCATATTTGTCATCCCAATACATTGTACTGATTCGATATAGCTGTTGTATGCTAAGGACCTGAAAGTTTTTGAAGTATGTGACAAGTCACAACTAACATATGCTTTAATGATTGCCGAAATTTAAGTGAATTCAAAGTCACTTACAGGGCACAAATCGTTGGTGATTTCTTTCAATGTTTTCTTAGGCTTTTGATGAATTACCTAATAATACAAGTACACGTATCATTAGGTTACATACAATTTTCACTTACAAAGTTGCAAATAGACATCTAATCAGTATAGGACACGTACAAGGAATCCAACGGCCTGCCTAATATGCTTCAACTCTTCCCAGGAAGAACCTGCATACTGTGCACCACATAAAATTAGCACACGAATTAAATATCACCAAGGGAAAAAAATCACCGGTACTACCTCTTCAGTGGCATAAATGCACCACTGCTCTAACTCAGCCAATCCAGCTTTGACATATTCTCCTTGCTAAATGAACAGCACTCACGTCGGAGAAGCAGACTGCAAGATACAGGATATCTTAAAATCCTAACGGGAAGAAGTAAAATGTACGGCCGGTAGTGCAAGAGCAATCTCTTACCTATTGAACAGCTGGACATTAATAAACAAAAATATCTGAGTGAACACCTTGCTGATTAAAAATGAAGGGACCTGACGTATCAATAAAATACATGTTAATGCATACATACTCAAAAATAGTGTGTCCATTTAGAGTTTTAGGTTACATACATAATTTGCTTTCAAAACATTCAGGTCGTTTGTTAATATTCTCACAATACTCTGCCAATGTGCGATCAGAGTTTGTTGGGCCAAGGCATTTGCTTGAGTACGAGATCCTTTTATCAAACTTGCACGAGATGTTCTTGGTGCCTGCAAAACATTTAAAAATAAAAAATTAACCCTGAAGTTACTTCTCCCAGAAAGAAGGGTTCTCAAAGAAACAAGCGATAGGTATTACCTACCTCTATAGCAGAGCCTATTGTTTGAATAATACGGTCAAAAACACCAGTTCTTTCAACCTCAAATGATCTCCAGTGCAGAAGACACCTGTATATAACGCAAGCTGCAATAGCCCTACCACTGGGAATCCCAAATCTTGTGATACACAGTTGATTAGCAGGTCTTGGCTTTCCTGGAGCATAAAATTCAAACATATATATATATATATATATATATATATATATATATATATATATATATATATATATAACTATTTGGTAATGTTCTTTCCACTTACTGGTGGTGATTTTACCTCCCCATTCGGAGCATTCACAATCTCCGGAGTTCTCAGCTAACAAAGTCAGTTAATTTGAAATATTAGGCCATTTTGATGAAAATAAGAGTGTATTTGTACAGAATGCAAGTGCCAGGGGTATGACATACTTGGAAAGGAGACTTGGGATAGGCAGCTAATGATTTCGCAGTCCGAGAAATGGCAACAGCCTGTTGACGTTGTATGTGTAATCAATGGCTATTCATTCTGAAGATTCACTAGGTAAACAAAAGAAATACTTCTGATAATTGGGTTACTGAGCAACAAATTCAACGTTTGAAATTGGACTCACTATACTTGTATTCAACTCACACTAAGTCACGGATGTGTCATAATCAATTGATGTCCCTTTTTCCGAGAAATCCTTCCTCAGAGCTTCTACCTTAGATTCATCCCCACATTTCACATAGGCCTCAACCATGATATCATAAATGCGACTGCAAGGAACAACATCCTTGTCCAACATTTCTTTATACAGATTTTCCATCTCATGTATTCTTCTTGCATCACCCAATGCACTCAGAAGAATACGATATGTTCTCGATGAAGGTTTGATGCCACACTTGCACATTTCTTTCTGAAGCTCCAAAGCTCTATCAGTGTTGCTCCTGTAGCAGCATGCTGATATTAGAGTATTATAGCCGACAACATCAGGAGTTAATCCATGATTTCTTAAGCTGTGAATTAGTTCCTCTGCTTCAGATATCCGGGACTGCTTGCAAAGGCCTTTTATCAGCAAATTGCATGTAACTATACTTGGAGGTACCCCACTAGTCTTCATCTTTTCAGCTAGAGTAAAAGCCTGTTCAGTGGCATCACAGTCTATATATGCATCTATGATCGCATTGTACACCTGTGGACCTGGTAAAACATCTTTATGGAACATATCATCCAAAATAGCTACTGCTTCCGGGATTTTCCCATTCTTGCAAAAGGCATTGACAATTGAACCATAGGAGACAACATTTGGCTTTAGCCCCTCCTCTCGCATATCAGAAAGTAAAACAAAACATTTTTCAAGCTGCCCATCCCTTCCATAAGCATCAATAAGCGTATTGAAAGTTTCCACACTAGGACTCACTCCATTCTTCTCCATCTCTGTGACCAAAGCATGTGCTTCTGTGATCCTTCCAGCCTTACCCAAACCGTTTATTAGTGCATTATAGGTGATGTGATCTGGACTAACAAGGCGTGATTTCATCCGCTGAAAGGTTGAGAAGGCCCCTTCAAGCTGTCCAATCTGACAATACCCATTGATAAGAGTGTTGTAGATAACCCTTGTTGGGAGTTGTCCTGCATTTACAAACGTCTGCAGTACCTCTTCTGCCTTTGAAATTTTGCCATCGTTGCAAAGACCATTCAGCAAAATACTACAAGTGTAAGCCCCAATCTTCACACCCTTCTTCACAGACTCCTCAAACAAGGAAAGCATTGCCTGTGAGTCTCCAACTCTGGAATAACCATCGAACAGAATGCTATATGTGAAACAGTCCGGCACCATCTTTCGTGACATCATTTCATGCAACACTGCGGTCGTCTCGCCTATCCTGCCAGCACGGCACAGCCCTGACAGCAGCACATTGTAAGTGATCATATTCGGCTTGAGGCCATGATGCAACATCTGATCCCGCAGCCTAAAACCAGCCTCCAAGTCCCCTATCTTGATGTGTCCATCAATCATCGTATTGTACGTGATATGACTTGGCAACACAGCCCTCTTTCGCATTTCATCAAACACCTCGACAGCGTCACTACCCCTTCCTGCTCTCCACAGTCCAGCGATGACCACATTGTATGAGAAGGCGTTGGGCGCTGGGGCGCCGTGGCCTTCACAATCCATCCGACGAAGCATCCGGACAGCCTCGTCGACATCACCTGCCACGACGCACGCCTGGATGGCCTTGTTCCATGTGAAGGTGTCGGGGCGTGCCCCGGCGGCATTTAGGAGGTCGAACGCCCGGCGCACGTCGGCGTGGCGGCCGAGGGAGAGGAGGGACTCAAGGAGGAGGTTGCAGGAGGATAGGGACGGCAGAGTCGCGCGGGCGTCGGCGAGCAGGGAAAGTAGCCGGAGTGCGCCGTCGGGGAGGCCAAGCCGCGCGGAGGCAACGACGAGCGCGGAGGCGGCGTCGGAGAGGAAGGATGGGGGATGCGGGTCGAATTGGGAGGCGGCAGCGGTGGAGACAAGGGCGTGATAGAGGTCGGGGACGGAGGTGGCTGGTGGGTGGGAGGAGAGGAGGAGTGATTTCGCCAGGCCGACGGAGGCGTGGAAGCGGCCAGCGGCGAGGAGGGTGGCGAGCTCGCGGATGAAACCTGCGCCAGCGGCGGGAGTGGTGGAGGAAGAGGAGCAGAGGAAGCGGCGCAGGAGGAAGCGATACATTTCTTCTCCGCCTGTGAGGCACTCACTTGTTCTCCCTCTTCGATCTATGGCGATTACAGACTTTATTCGAGTACAACTTGGGGAAGGGGAAGAAGAGGATTGCGGGCGCAGCTCGATACAGAGGAACACACACGCCTGCCGCCGCCTATGCCTTTTTTTTTTTCAAACTTCGAAGTTTTTTATTCGACCGTCACAATGTTTACAGGACGAAATGAAGACCATTGGTTGACCTAACCAAACATGACGGACAGCCACTAGGGATAATGTGTGCTTTGCGAGTTTGTGAGTCTTGACATTCGAGCTCCTAAGAGCATCTCCAGCCGCGCCCCCAACAAGCCCTCCCCCCAAGGACTTTTTTTTATCGCTGGCAACGAAAAATCGGCCTAGTCGCACCCCCAGAAGCCCACTTTTCGCCGGTTAGGGCCAAATTTGGCGACAGCGGACCCAGGCCAAACCCGGCGCGATGGGGGCGCCCGGGGAAAACGGTTGTTGGCGCGAAAGCATGCGGGCCCGCTGAGTCAGCGACTCGGCGCCTTCGTCGTCCTCATCGCCTCGGTTCCCGGTCGCGCTGCCGCGGCGGTCAGCCTTTCATTGATGCCTCACGGGCGCCGCAGTGAAAGCGCGGCGACGCGCGTCCCGCCCGCTCCTGCCACGCGTACACACAGCGGCTGCCCTCTCGCCGCCCAACCACGACTGTAAAAGCCGTCCCTCCCTCGCCGGTGAACGCACACTACCTCTTCACAGAACCTTCTCCCCCTCTCCTGCCGACGCCCCTCTCGACCTCTCACGGCCGAAGCGCGCCACTCCTCTCTCCCCCCTGCCGACTACAATGGTCGAGCGCTACCCAGGCGATGGTGCCGCGGCCAACGGTTTCGGCCGCCGCCACCTACACGAGGACGAGGCACGCCTCCTCTACGAGGCCGACTATCCGGCACCGCCGGACATGCGGGTGCCGAGCTCGTGGAGGTTGAGCGCCGGCGGTGTCTCGGTGCCGCCATCGCCCACGGGCGCTGATCGGCGCGTCGAGATCACCCGCATCCGGCCGTCGCTACCGGAGCATGCGAGGAACCAGCCGAGGTACGCCCCCAACAACAATGCGCTGTGGACGACGTACTTCGACCACCGCCACGCGGAGCAGCTCGCCTCCACCAATGGTGTTGAGCCCCGCGGGCGCCTCAACTCCGACGGGCGGCACCAATGGTGAGGCGTCTCGGGCCGCACCCTCGAAGCCGTCTCGAGTACGTCGAGGGCGGCAACACGCCGCGCTTGGAGTACCCGGCACCCCCTCCTTCTCTTGCTGCCGCAGCAGCTCCTGGACGCCGCGTCGAATGGATACAGCGACCTCCTCGTCGTCGGGCTCCCTATCCTCCGGATCGCCGGCGCTCCACCCTGTCAAGCGAAGCCGCAGGAGACGCCGCTCGGGCGTCGCACACGTGACGGTGCCCTCATCATCAACGAGGGCGGCCGTGGCCCACCTCTCCTCCCTCTTCCCACCTCGTCCGGCCGTAGACTGAGCTGAGCTGCTCCCCGTGAAGAAGGAGCATGAGGCCATGGCCGCCGACGACAAGATCGCCCTCTAGTGGGCGTGGGAGGACTACATCCGCGAGGAGATGGCGCGCCAGTGCCGCGCCCTCGAGGAGATCGCCGCCTGGCGCCGCGGGCGCGAGGAGGGCGACATTATCATCCTCGACGACAGCGACGAGGAGGCGCCCGGGCCGTCCAACCCTCCACGCATCGGCGACGCTGGTCAGGCATGTAGCAGGGATGGCGGCGGCAAGCAGGATGGCGGCGACGACAACAAGGACGACGACGATGACGGCGGCGAGTACACCAAGTTCTACAGGCTCTTCGGCATGTAGAAGGCGGGCAGCGGCGGCGTAGTGTAGTTCGTTTTAAAATTATGTTTTCAGTTTTTGTACAAATTTCAATGAAATCGCCTAGTTTGGCCGAATTTGTGTCATGTTTGGCTGAATTTGGTTTAAAAAATGGCGTCTAGGGCGGCCTTCGAGCGACGGTTGGGAAATCAACCTCCCCCACACCGATTGTTTCACCGGCGCACCCCCGGGCGGCGCGATTTCAAGCCCCTGGGGAGCAAACGAGTGGAGATGCTCTAAATTCATGGATAATATTACAAAAAGCAAAAAGAGTTTTCTGGTGTATGATTTCATGTATGATCGCCCCATAGAGGCTGGGTTCTTCTGTCGGATATCGTCCACTACCACTTTGCAATCTGACGCCACTTGAATGCTCCTCTCATACAAATCATCTACTAAGGCCAACTCCTCCCTGATGGCCAATGATTCGAGAGTCGCTGGCTCGAAAATATTTGGGAAAACCGCTACTAAAGCACCAAGGAACATACCGGCTTGATCTCTGTAAATGGCACCGACGGCTCCATATGATCCTCCTCTCCCAATAGCGGCGTCAACATTTAATTTTGCTAGCATCAACATTTAATTTTTCCTATGTCTGATCCTAGCCAGGATGCCCTCACCTATGGGTTCAGTTGGGCTGAACATGTAGGAGACCCATTGGGGCCTAGTGAACTTGTGGCATGGCATACTCTCTCTCTCTCTCTCTCTCTCTCCCTCTCTCTTGGGGCGGCCTAATGTTGATCTTCCTTCTCTCTGCCCTTGTGTAGTGTGGTCGCTGTCGGTGTCAAAACCGGCGGATCTCGGGTAGGGGGTCCCGAACTTTGCGTCTAAGGCTAATGGTAACAGGAGGCGGGGGACACAATGTTTACCCAGGTTCGGGCCCTCTCGATGGAGATAATACCCTACTTCCTGCTTGATTGATCTTGATGATATGAGTATTACAAGAGTTGATCTACCACGAGATCGTAGAGGCTAAACCCTAGAAGCTAGCCTATGATTATGATTGTTGTTGTCCTACGGACTAAACCCTCCGGTTTATATAGACACTGTAGGGGGCTAGGGTTACACAAAGTCGGTTATAAAGAAGGAAATCTACATATCCGAATTGCCAAGCTTGCCTTCCACGCAAAGGAGAGTCCCACCCGGACACGGGACATGGTCTTTTATCTTGTATCTTCATAGTCCAACAGTCCGGCATAAGTACATAGTCCAGCTGTCCGAGGACCCCCTAATCCAGGACTTCCTCAGTAGCCCCTGAACCAGGCTTCAATGACGATGAGTCCAGCGTGCAGATTGTCTTCGGTATTGCAAGGCGGGTTCCTTCCCCGAATACTCCATAGAAGATTTTGAACACAAGGATCGTGTCCGACTCTGCAAAACAAATTCCACATACCACCATAGACAGCACAATATTCCACAAATCTAATCCGCTGACAATTTTTCATAGCGTGACATCACACCGCGGCCTGGTCATTATGCGAACCGTTTTTCTCAACCTGCTACTGCACATACTGCGAGGCGGTTTTATTGGCACGTCTTATCGAAGCAGAGATCGTGTCCCCTAATCACGGGATTCTCATCAATATGGGTGTGGGTAACCCAACCGCGCCATCAACGCGGCGCTTGGGGAATAAGCGAGTTTATGGGGCAAGTGGGGAGGCGCACAGTTTCTACCGCCTTTATAAAGAGATAAGGACTCCCCTTTTCACTCACGCCCTCTTCTTCCTCTGTTCATCCATTCTCGCTCGAGCTCCAGCGCCCAAGCTTTCACCTTCTCCGCAAAGTCATTCCAAACATGTCCGGAGCGGGAGGCAAGTGGATGGTGACGGAGGAGGACATTACGAAGCTTCGGGAGGCCGGATACTTGTCCGCAAACATCGCGCACCGGCTTCCGGACGAAGGGCAGATCGTCCCTACCCCGAACCCCCAGGAAAGGGTAGTGTTACTCGCTCACTTTGTCCGCGGACTGGGATTCCCCCTCCACCCATTCGTTCGCGGACTTATGTTCTACTACGGGCTGGACTTCCATGATCTGGCCCCCAATTTTATCCTCAACATCTCGGCGTTTATCATCGTATGCGAGGCCTTCCTCCGCATTACACCCCACTTCGGCCTATGGTTGAACACCTTCAATGTGAAGCCGAAGGTGGTGGTTGGCCAACAAGCGGAGTGCGGAGGCGCCATGGTGGGCAAAATGCCCAACGTCACCTGGCCCCAAGGCTCCTTTGTGGAGACCTGTTGGGGAACGTAGCAGAAATTCAAAATTTTCCTACGTGTCACCAAGATCTATCTATGGAGAAACCAGCAACGAGGGGAAGGAGAGTGCATCTACATCCCCTTGTAGATCGCTAAGCGGAAGCGTTCAAGAGAACGGGGTTGAAGGAGTCATACTCGTCGTGATCCAAATCACTGGAGATCCTAGTGCCGAACGGACGTCACCTTCGCATTGAACACACGTACAGCCCGGTGACGTCTCCCATGCCTTGATCCAGCAAGGAGAGAGGGAGAGGTTGAGGAAGACTCCATCCAGCAGCAGCACAACGGCGTGGTGGTGGTGGAGGAGCGTGGCAATCCTGCAGGGCTTCGCCAAGCACCGCGGGAGAGGAGGAGTAAGAGAGGTAGGGCTGCGCCAAGAGGGAGAGGTTCTCGTGTCTTTGGCAGCCCCAAAACCCCCACTATTTACAGGGGAAGGGGAGGGGGCTGCACCCACTCTAGGGTTCCCTCCCCAGGGGTGGCGGCAGCCCCCAGATGCCATCTGGTGGCGGCCAGAAGGGGGAGAGGGGGGAGGCGCACCTAGGGTGGGCCTTAGGGCCCATCTGCCCTAGGGTTTGCCCCCTTCCCCACTTCCCTGCGCCTTGGGCCCTGTGGGGGGCGCACCAGCCCACCTGGGGCTGCTCCCCTCCCACACTTGGCCCATGCAGCCCTCCAGGGTTGGTGGCCCACTTGGTGGACCCCCGGGACCCTCCCGGTGGTCCCGGTACGTTACCGGAAAAACCCGAAACTTTTCCGGTGACCAAAACAGGACTTCCCATATATAAATCTTTACCTCCGGACCATTCCGGAACTCCTCGTGACGTCCGGGATCTCATCCGGGACTCCGAACAACATTCGGTAACCACATACAAACTTCCTTTATAACCCTAGCATCATCGACCCTTAAGTGTGTAGACCCTACGGGTTCGGGAACCATGCAGACATGACCGAGATGTTCTCCGGTCAATAACCAACAGCGGGATCTGGATACCCATGTTGGCTCCCACATGTTCCACGATGATCTCATCGGATGAACCACGATGTCAAGGACTCAATCGATCCCGTATACAATTCCCTTTGTCTAGCGGTATTGTACTTGCCCGAGATTCGATCGTCGGTATCCCGATACCTTGTTCAATCTCGTTACCGGCAAGTCTCTTTACTCGTTCCATAACACATCATCCCGTGATCAACCCCTTGGTCACATTGTGCACATTATGATGATGTCCTACCGAGTGGGCCCAGAGATACCTCTCCGTTTACACGGAGTGACAAATCCCAGTCTCGATTCGTGCCAACCCAACAGACACTTTCGGAGATACCTGTAGTGCACCTTTATAGCCACCCAGTTACGTTGTGACATTTGGTACACCCAAAGCATTCCTACGGTATCCGGGAGTTGCACAATCTCATGGTCTAAGGAAATGATACTTGACATTAGAAAAGCTTTAGCATACGAACTACGATCTTTGTGCTAGGCTTAGGATTGGGTCTTGTCCATCACATCATTCTCCTAATGATGTGATCCCGTTATCAACGACATCCAATGTCCATGGTCAGGAAACCATAACCATCTATTGATCAACGAGCTAGTCAACTAGAGGCTTACTAGGGACATGGTGTTGTCTATGTACCCACACATGTATCTGAGTTTCCTATCAATACAATTATAGCATGGATAATAAACGATTATCATGAACAAGGAAATATAATAATAACTAATTTATTATTGTCTCTAGAGCATATTTCCAACAGTCTCCCACTTGCACTAGAGTCAATAATCTAGTTCACATCGCCATGTGATTAACACTCACAGGTCACATCGCCATGTGACCAACATCCAAAGAGTTTACTAGTGTCACTAAACTAGTTCACATCATCATGTGATTAAGACTCAATGAGTTCTGGGGTTTGATCATGTTTTGCTTGTGAGAGAAGTTTTAGTCAATGGGTCTGCAACATTCAGATCCGTATGTACTTCGCAAATCTCTAGGTCATATTGTAAATGCTGCTTCCACGCTCCACTTGGAGCTATTCCTAATGGTTGCTCCACTATACGTATCCGGTTTGCTACTCAGAGTCATTCGGATAGGTGTTAAAGCTTGCATCGACGTAACCCTTTACGCCGAACTCTTTATCACCTCCATAATCGAGAAACATTTCCTTATTCCTCTAAGGATAATTTTGACCGCTGTCCAATGATCCGTTCCTGGATCATTCTTGTACCCCTTGACTGACTCATGGCAAGGCACACTTCCGGTGCGGTACACAGCATAGCATACTATAGAGCCTACGTCTGAAGCGTAGGGGACGGTTTTCGTCCTTTGTTTCTCTTCTGCCGTGGTCGAGCTTTAACTCTTAACTTCATACCTTACAACTCAGGCAAGAACTCCTTCTTTGACTGATCCATCTTGAACACCTTCAAGATCATGTCAAGGTATGTGCTCATTTGAAAGTATTATTAAGCATTTTGATCTATCTTATAGATCTTGATGCTTATTGTTCAAGTAGCCTAATCCAGGTTTTCCATTGAAAAACACCTTTCAAATAACCCTATATGCTTTCTAGAAATTCTACATCATTTCTGATCAACAATATGTCAACAACATATACTCATAAGAAATTCTATAGTGCTCCCACTCACTTCTTTGGAAATACAAGTTTCTCACAAACTTTGTATAAACCCAAAATCTTTGATCATCTCATCAAAGCATACATTCCAACTCTGAGATGCTTACTCCAGTCCATGGAAGGATCGCTGGAGCTAGCATACCTTTTAGCATCCTTAGGATCGACAAAACTTTCTGATTGTATCACATACAACCTTTCCATACGAAGACTGGTAAGGAAACTCGTTTTGACATCCATCTGCCAGATTTCATAAATGCAGCTAATGCTAACATGATTCCAACGGACTTAAGGATCGCTACGGATGAGAAAATCTCATCGTAGTCAACTCCTTGAACTTGTGAAAAACTCATCGCCACAAGTCGAGCTTCATAGACGGTGATATTTCCGTCCACGTCCGTCTTCTTCTTAAAGATCCATTTATCTCAGTGGCTTGCCGATCGTCGGGCAAGTCCACCAAAGTCCATGCTTTGTTCTGATGCGTGGATCCTATCTCAGATTTCATGGCTTCTAACCATTTGTCGGAATTTGGGCCCACCATCGCTTCCCCATAGCTCGTAGGTTCATTGTTGTCTAGCAACATGACCTTCAAGACAGGATTACTGTACCACTCTGAAGCAGTATGCATCCTTGTCACCCTACGAGGTACGGTAGTGACTTGATCCGAGGCTTCATGATCACTATCATCAGATTCCACTTCAATTGGTGTAGGTGCCACATGAACAACTTCCTGTGCCCTGCTACACACTAGTTGTAGTGACGGTTCAGTAACCATATCAAGTCTCCACCATCCTCCCACTCAACTTTTCGAGACAAACTTTTCCTCGAGAAAGGACCCGATTCAAGAAACAATCCCTATTGCTTTCGGATCTGAATTAGGAGGTATACCCAACTGTTTTGGGTGTCCTATGAAGATGCATTTTATCCGCTTTGGGTTCGAGCTTATCAACCTGAAACTTTTTCACATAAGCGCCGTAGCCCCAAACCTTTAAGAAATGACAGCTTAGGTTTCTCTAAACCATAGTTCATACGGTGTCATCTCAACGGAATTATGTGGTGCCCTATTTAAAGTGAATGTGGTTGTCTCTAATGCTTAAACCATAAACGATAGTGGTAATTCGATAAGAGACATCATGGTATGCACCATATCCAATAGGGTGCAGTTATGATGTTCGGACACACGATCACACTATGGTGTTCCAGGCGGTATTAATTGTGAAACAATTTCCACAATGTCTTAATTGCGTGCCAAAGCTCGTAACTCAGATACTCATCTCTATGATCATATCATAGACATTTTATCCTCTTGTCACGATGATCTTCAACTTCACTCTGAAATTACTTGAACCATTCAATAATTCAGACTTGTGTTTCATCAAGTAAATATACTCAGTATCTACTCAAATCATCCGTGAAGTAAGAACGTAATGATATTCACTGCATGCCTCAGCACTCATTGGACTGCACACATCAAAATGTGTTGCTTCCAACAAGTTGCTATCTTGTTCCATTTTACTGAAAACGAGGCTTTCAGTCATCTTGCCCATGTGGTATAATTTGCATGCCTCAAGTGATTCAAAATCAAGTGAGTCCAAACGATCCATCTGCATGGAGTTTCTTCATGCGTATACACCAATAGACATGGTTCGCATGTCTCAAACTTTTCAAAAACGAGTGAGTCCAAAGATCCATCAACATGGAGCTTCTTCATGCGTTTTATACCAATATGACTTACATGGCAGTGCCACAAGTAAGTGGTACTATCATTACTATCTTATATCTTTTGGCATGAAAATGTGTATCACTACAATCGAGATTCAATAAACCATTCCTTTAGGTGCAAGACCACTGAAGGTATTATTCAAATAAATAGAGTAACCATTATTCTCCTTAAATGAATAACCGTATTGCGACAGACATAATCCAATCATGTCTATGCTCAACGCAAACACCAAATGACAATTATTCAGGTTTAATACTAATCTTGATGGTAGAGGGAGCGTGCGATGTTTGATCACATCAAACTTGGAAACACTTCCAACACATATCGTCAGCTCACCTTTAGCTAGTCTCCGTTTATTCCGTAGCTCTTTTATTTCGAGTTACTAACACTTAGCAACTGAACCGGTATCTTAATACCCTGGTGCTACTAGGAGTACTAGTAAAGTACACATTAACATAATGTATATCCAATATACTTCTATCGACTTTGTCAGCCTTCTCATCTACCAAGTATCTAGGGTAATTCTGCTCCAGTGGTTGTTCCCCTTATTACAGAAGCACTTAGTCTCGGGTTTGGGTTCAACCTTGGGTTTCTTCACTAGAGCAGCAGCTGATTTGCCGTTTCATGAAGTATCCCTTCTTGCCCTTGCCCTTCTTAAAACTTGTGGTTTCACCAACCATCAACAATTGATGCTCCTTTTTGATTTCTACTTTCGCGATGTCAAACAACGCGAATACCTCAAGGATCACCATCTCTATCCTTGATATGTTATAGTTCATCACGAAGCTCTAGCAGCTTGGTGGCAATGACTTTGGAGAAACATCACTATCTCATCTGGAAGATCAACTCCCACTCGATTCAAGTGATTGTTGCACTCAGACAATCTGAGCACAAGCTCAATGATTGAGCTTTTCTCCCTTAGTTTGCAGGCTAAGAAAATCATCGGAGGTCTTATACCTCTTGACGTGGGCACGAGCCTGAAATCCCAATTTCAGCCCTCGAAACAGCTCATATGTTCCGCGATGTTTTGAAAACATCTTTGGTGCCTCAACTCTAAACCGTTTATCTGAACTATCACGTAGTTATCAAAACGTGTATGTCTGATGTTTGCAACATCCACAGACGACGTTTGGGGTTCAACACACTGAGCGGTGCATTAAGGACATAAGCTTTCTATTGTCCGCATAATCGCTACTGTCAACTTTCAACTATATTTTCTCTAGGAACATATCTAAACAGTGGAACTAAAGCGCGAGCTTACGACATAATTTGCAAAGACATTTTGACTATGTTCAGGATAATTAAGTTCATCTTATGGACTCCCACTCAGATAGACATCCCTCTAGTCATCTAAGTGATTACACGATCCGAGTCAACTAGGCCGTGTCCGATCATCACGTGAGACGGACTAGTCATCATCGGTGAATATCTTCATGTTGATCGCATCCTCCATATGACTCATGCTCGACCTTTCGGTCTCTTGTGTTTGGAGGCCATGTCTGTACATGCTAGGCTTGTCAAGTTAACCTAAGTGTTTCGCGTGTGTAAATCTGGCTTACACCCGTTGTATGTGAACGTAAGAATCTATCACACCCAATCATCACGTGGTGCTTCGAAACGACGAACTTTCGCAATGGTGCACAGTTAGGGGGAACACTTCCTTGAAATTTTAATGAGGGATCATCTTATTTACTACCGTCGTTCTAAGCAAATAAGATGCATAAACATGATAAACATCACATGCAATCAAATAGTGACATGATATGGCCAATATCATTTTGCTCCTTTTGATCTCCATCTTCGGGGCTCCATGATCATCATTGTCACCGGCATGACACCATGATCTCCATCATCGTGTCTTCATGAAGTTGTCTCGCCAACTTATTACTTCTACTACTATGGCTACCGGTTAGCAATAAAGTAAAGTAATTACATGGCGTTGTTCAATGACACGCATGTCACACAATAAATAAAGACAACTCCTATGGCTCCTGCCAGTTGTCATACTCATCGACATGCAAGTCGTGATTCCTATTACAAGAACATGATCAATCTCATACATCACATATCATTCATCACATTCTTCTTGGCCATATCACATCACATAGCATACCCTGCAAAAACAAGTTAGACGTCCTCTAATTGTTGTTTGCATGTTTTACGTGGCTGCTATGGGTTTCTAGCAAGAACGTTTCTTACCTACGCAAAACCACAACGTGATATGCCAATTGCTATTTACCCTTCATAAGGACCCTTTTCATTGAATCCGTTCCGACTAAAGTGGGAGAGACTGGCACCCGCTAGCCACCTTATGCGCCAAGTGCATGTCAGTCGGTGGAACCTGTCTCACGTAAGAGTACGTGTAAGGTCGGTCCGGGCCGCTTCATCCCACAATGCCGCCGAATCAAGATTGGACTAGTAACGGTAAGCATATTGAACAAAATCAACGCCCACAACTACTTTGTGTTCTACTCGGGCAAAGAATCTACGCAATAGACCTAGCTCATGATGCCACTGTTGGGGAACGTAGAAGAAATTCAAAATTTTCCTACGTGTCACCAAGATCTATCTATGGAGAAACCAGCAACGAGGGGAAGGAGAGTGCATCTACATACCCTTGTAGATCGCTAAGCGGAAGCGTTCAAGAGAACGGGGTTGAAGGAGTCGTACTCATCGTGATCCAAATCACCGGAGATCCTAGTGCCGAACGGACGGCACCTCCGCGTTCAACACACATACAGCCCACTGATGTCTCCCATGCCTTGATCCAGCAAGGAGAGAGGGAGAGGTTGAGGAAGACTCCATCCAGCAGAAGCACAATGTCGTGGTGGTGGTGGAGGAGCGTGGCAATCCTGCAGGGCTTCGCCAAGCACCGCGGGAGAGGAGGAGTAAGAGAGGTAGGGTTGCGCCAAGAGGGAGAGGTTCTCGTGTCTCTAGCAGCCCCAAAACTGCCACTATTTATAGGGGAAGGGGAGGGGGCTGCGCCCCCTCTAGGGTTCCCTCCCTAGGGGTGGCGGCAGCCCCCAGATGCCATCTGGTGGCGGCCAGAAGGGGGAGAGGGGGGAGGCGCACCTAGGGTGGGCCTTAGGGCCCATCTGCCCTAGGGTTTGCCCTCTTCCCCACTTCCCCGCGCCTTAGGCCCTGTGGGGGGGGGGCGCACCAGCCCACCTGGGGCTGGTACCCTCCCACACTTGGCCCATGCAGCCCTCCAGGGTTGGTGGCCCACTTGGTTGACCCCCGGGACCCTCCCGGTGGTCCCGGTACGTTACCGGAAAAACCCGAAACTTTTCCGGTGACCAAAACAGGACTTCCCATATATAAATCTTTACCTCCGGACCATTCCGGAACTCCTCGTGATGTCCGGGATCTCATCCAGGACTCTGAACAACATTCGGTAACCACATACAAACTTCCTTGATAACCCTAGCGTCATCGAACCTTAAGTGTGTAGACCCTACGGGTTCGGGAACCATGCAGACATGACCGAGACGTTCTCCGGTCAATAACCAACAGCGGGATCTGGATACCCATGTTGGCTCCCACATGTTCCACGATGATCTCATCGGATGAACCACGATGTCAAGGACTCAATCGATCCCGTATACAATTCCCTTTGTCTAGCGGTATTGTACTTGCCCGAGATTCGATTGTCGGTATCCCGATACCTTGTTCAATCTCGTTACCGGCAAGTCTCTTTACTCATTCCGTAACACATCATCCCATGATCAACCCCTTGGTCACATTGTGCACATTATGATGATGTCCTACCGAGTGGGCCCAGAGATACCTCTCCGTTTACACGGAGTGACAAATCCCAGTCTCGATTCGTGCCAACCCAACAGACACTTTTGGGGATACCTGTAGTGCACCTTTATAGCCACCCAGTTACGTTGTGACGTTTGGTACACCCAAAGCATTCCTACGGTATCCGGGAGTTGCACAATCTCATGGTCTAAGGAAATGATACTTGACATTAGAAAAGCTTTAGCATACGAACTACGATCTTTGTGCTAGGCTTAGGATTGGGTCTTGTCCATCACATCATTCTCCTAATGATGTGATCCCGTTATCAACGACATCCAATGTCCATGGTCAGGAAACCGTAACCATCTATTGATCAACAAGCTAGTCAACTAGAGGCTTACTAGGGACATGGTGTTGTCTATGTACCCACACATGTTTCTGAGTTTCCTATCAATACAATTATAGCATGGGTAATAAACGATTATCATGAACAAGGAAATATAATAATAACTAATTTATTATTGTCTGTAGAGCATATTTCCAACAAGACCGTGAAGGGGTGGCAATCGGAGTGGTTCTACATCACCGAGCCGCGCGACACCAACTGGGCGGCGGCCCCCGAGTTTCAATCCGCCATCCCCATGCGGCTCACCTCCTGGAAAGAGAAGGGCTTAGCCTGGGGTTCATCGGTGGAGCTGACCGTACTTCAGACCCGCGTCAAAAATATGATAAGCAAGAAAATCAAGCTTTTCAATGTGGTCCAGGTCATGCTCTTCCGCCGGATCCTTCCGTGTTAGAGACGGGATTTCAATATGTGGGAGTTCGACCCGGCCGAACACCAGATGCTGCGAGAGCTCTTCGACACAATGCACGAAGACGTCTGGAAGGTGCTGTTCAAGGCCGCCGAGGTACCACCGCCCATAGCCGAAGATCGCGGACTCAGCGCGAAGCGCCCCGCCAATCTGGTAAGTTTTTATATTTTGCAAGATATGCCTTTCCCCAGCATGTTTGCGGGAGGAATCTAAGCCTCCATGCCAATTTAACAGGACTGGGTAGCGATAGCGAAGCGGATTGACTGTCCGGCTCCACTACCCGAAGATCCAACATCGCCTCTCTTAATGAAGATGCTGTTTCCGGCGCCCTATGAGGTGCTAGAGAAGAAGGCCAAGAAGAAGACCACGGGGACCAGGAAAGGTCTCCGGCGCAAGGTTGTATCGGACTCATCGTCCGAAGACAACAAGGCACGCTCCTCCAACGAAAACGAGGAGGAGGAAGAGCAAATCTGTCGTGGAATTGTCACGGCAGATGTCCTAGTGAAAGGACTTAGTCGTGGAGCCATCGCAACTAGGAAGCTTGAAGGGGTTAATCGGGACAAAGGACACGAGGTTTATACTGGTTCGGCCCCTTTTGATGAAGGTAAAAGCCTATGATCCAGTTTTGAGTGGGATTGCTTATGTCTCGATAACCAGGGAGCGAATCGCTTGACCTAGCTCTCGGGTTGATGTTACTTGCCGTGAACCGCCGCCGGGTCGTCCCTTTATATACAGAGTCGACGCCCAGCGGCTCTACAGAGTCCCGGTCGGCTCATAAACAATGTCCGGCTCAGTCTTTTAACTATTCTTGCCTTACAATACAAGTCACGCATACATGGCGGCTTATCACTATGGGCCTTAGGTCGCCTCTGGGCCTTGGGCCCTTAACTAAACCGCCATCTATATCCTGGGTCTTGTGCTTCAAGAATATTTGCAAGTATGACCCGGCCCCTCCTGGGCGGGTCATACCAATAGTTATATCCCCAACATTAGGCCCCAGATTGATTTGAACTGGTTTGATGTCAATCTTCGACACTTAAGGAAAAAATCTTCTGCCTTTATGAAAATTTTGTAACCCACCATGACATCATCTTCTGGATTTGCGGTAACCCGCCATGACATCACCTGTCATAAAAGTGCATTTTATCCAATGTATCCCAATGGATCTTTGTCTTGATGACCATCCCGAAAATCGAGGCGTCCTTGTAGTTGGATAACTCATGTTTTCGGCCTCCTCATTTTTCGCGCTCTTTAGTGGCCCTTCCTTAAAAATAGACCCGATTAGGTCTTCTTTCATTCTTCCCGTTCCGCATCTTCTTCCTCTCGCCCCCATCTGTCACTGGAGCTCTGCCGCCGTCGCCACAGCGCACCTCGTCTCCGTCGAGCTTGGCCGCTGCATCGACCTGAACTTGACCAGAGAACGACAGCGTCCCTCCTCCGCAGATCTTCCGCAGTAAGTGTTCCCCTTTCTGCACCATAGATCCATGCTAGGGCTAGAATGTTCTTCTGTACTTGCGCTAAGTTCATCTGAGTTCTTGTGTTCCATCTGCTATGGCTTCCTTCGATCCCAAAAACCCCATAGACCTTATGCGGTACGTGTTCCGCATCCATTTTGGGCACCAGTAGATCTCCTTTCCATGTAAGAAAACCCCATTATAGCGCATGAACACCTCTGCGCCCTGTTTTAGGTCTAGTAAATTTTCTTTTCTGAACATCAGTTTGATCCAAAATATGCAAATTGTGAAATCTGTTTGTATAACACTTAGGCAAAAATCTGCACTTGTTAGATTTATCTAGTCATGGCGACTCTTCTGCTGGCTTTAAGGAAGAAATGCCTTAATTAATAACTTAAACCATCCTTGGCGGTTTAAATAGTCTTGACGGCTTATATAGCCTATGGCGGCTTAAAAAACCATGACATAGTTATCCTTATACCATTAGGCGCCTTTGTAAGCCGCCATCTTGAATATGCACAGTAATATATTTTTCCTGCCCGGCTTAAATTTGAACCGGCACTTTTACCTTGTCATAGGCTTTCAATCAGAATGGCACCAAAGGCACCTACCTCCTGCAACTGGGTTAAATCCATTGTCAATGACAGCACCTTGGATGATTTTGTGAAAACCGGGTATCTGCCGAAGAAAGAAGTCATGCCTTATCATGCTCCTAACCCGGAGGAAGAATTTCCTCACCCTAAAGACGAAGAGGTTGTTGTTTTCACAGATCATATGAACCGGGGATTTACCCCTCCTGGCTCAAAATTCTTCAGGGACATGCTGAATTTCTTTGATCTCCACCCACAAGACATCGAACCCAATTCCGTGTCTAATATCTGCAATTTCCAAGTATTCAGCAAAGTATACCTTGGAGAAGAACCCAATTTCCTGCTCTTCAGAGAACTGTTTTATTTGAATCGCCAGAATGAGTGCGCTAGCGGTCAGAGCTTAGAGCTAGGCGGTGTCTCGATCCAGCACCGTAGAGATGTGATCTTCCCTTACGCCAACCCGCCGAGCCACCCCAAAGACTGGAATATGACATGGTTTTACTGCAAAGATACCTCTCCGGCTAATGAAAACCCTCTGCCCAGCTTCCGTGCCCTTCGTCTTGGGCCCAACCATCATCTGCCTAACAAGATTACAACCACGGAACATAAATCACTTGCCCCCACTTTGGCCAAGATCAAGGCTCTTCTAGGGAACGAGTTAACAGGCATTGACCTGGTCCGGGTTTGGCTCGTGTGGCGAGTTATTCCGTTGAGCCGCCACACCGGCTTGATGTGCGAATACACTGGTGCCAAGAATGATCCTCTGTGTCACATCCCTGACGACTTACCTGACGATGTCATTGACGACATGACCAAGTCTCTTCTGAACGAAAGCCTGGCGGGTTGCGGCAAGGTGGGCCTAGCCCCCTTTTGCAAAGCTAACCCGGCTCCAAAGGTAAAATGCCCATGTGAAATGACTATTTTAATTTCTTAATGTTTCACCCATACTCATGCATATGCTAATCTTTGCAGGCGGGTGATAAATTCTGGAAAGTCAAATATGACCATGAAGCTGCCAAGAAAGCTAGAAAAGAGAAGAAAGCCGCCAGGAAAGAAGCTGCCAAAAGGAAGGGCAAGAAGGCCACCGCTTCTAACCTGCTTCGGCTAGCAGACTCTTCTGAGTCGGAGGTAGCCCTTGATTTCCTTGGCTCATTTTTTAACCATCTTATTGACACTGATTATCAGCAGGAGGACACAGGAGCAAACCGTAACAAGGCTGATGAGGTAACTATCCTATCCTCCGACTCCGAGCCTTTGCCAAGACGGAAAATCCGTAGAGTGACCCGGAAAGTAAGGTTTTCTCATCCTTTAGCTCATCACGACCCTCAATTTCTTTTGAAGCGGAAATTCACGAGAGCCGGAGGCAGACCCGGACCAGCAAGGATGCGGAGCTCTCCTCCAGCTTACCAAACACTCCAAGGAAGCGCCGGAATGAGGTCACTTCTGTTTTAAATAGATTTTACCCCTTGGCGGGTCTCTTTCGTCAACCACTCAATTCTTCTGACTCGGATTACCAGGACACTTCCCCTTCCTCCGGCGAGTCACTACAGTCCGACCTGCCGGCTTTCAAGACTGCACCAGGGTATGATGATCTACTCATCTTGTATTTATTTTAATCCCTTGCATCTGTACTAACCTTTATCTTGACGCAGTGGTCAAGCCAAACCCAGCAAACGGGTTAGGAAAAATAAACCAGCTGAAGATACAGTTGCAACTGAGCCGGTTCTTGAAACAGTCGTGCCAGACTTGACCACTCAAGAGCCGCCATCTGAACCAGCTCAAGATTTACCAACTCCTGCTACTAATATGCCCACTGAATGAGCCCCCGACGAATCAGAGAATCCAAAGGCCCCTAGCCCGGTCAGGACTAATGACTCTCAACATGCTGAAGTTGAGATCACCAGAACCGGCTTTGTTGAGCCGGGAAGACCGACTATACTAGCCAAGTGCCCCGCCAAGGAAGAACTTCTGGACCACCGCCGGGTCAAACTGGATGTTGCAAACTATGCTCATATGAGTATTGGAGACATCTTTTCTGGCTACATGAGCCAAGTGCACAGCAGCCGGAACCTCAAGATTGATATGGTGAAGCAGATGCACCAAAAATTCGAGGTATAACCCGTTCTCTTTTGTTCATTAATCTTTACTATGCTAGCCCCCAAGTCTACTGCTTATGATGCTTATGCTGTAGACTTTGAAACAAACTTAATAATATTAGTAACATAAATGAAAGAAACATATAAGAGTTCCGGCTTACTATGTAGTCCCCAAGGGGCGGCTTAACCAATATGGTTGAGCCAGTCCTTATATAAAAAATCCTTACGGGTCCTTGAACAACAATATGCATTAGCCCCCAAGTGCCAAATATTATTGCTTGCAAAATGCTTGGGACTTACTCTTATGAATCACCATTGAAAATGAAATTATTCGGTAACATTAGCCCCCAAGCGCCAAGTGTTTTTGCTGGCAAAAGACTTGGGACTTTAATATTACATAGAAATTGGCTTGATTTTGACTCTATATTTGTATAGGCCGCCATGAGCCAACTCGAATCCGAGGTGACTGATCTGAAGAACCGCCTTGAGACCCAAGAGACGGAAATCGAAAAGGCTGATACCAAGTTCAAATTCAATGTTTCTGAACAAGAAAAACTGAGGAAAGAATTTGAAGCTGAAAAGAAAGCCTGGGCTGATGAAAAGACTTCACTGATTAACCGAGCTGAAAAAGCAGAGACGGCTCTGGAAGAAGTCACCGGTGAATTAACCGGTTTAAAGCGCCATGTTTCTCAAATGGTCTCAGCAATCTTTGGTAAGTCACCCTGCAAGTGTTTAAATATCTAAGCCTTTCAATTGATCATAAAACTGGAATTAACTCACCTGATCACGTTTATGCAGGCCCCAGAAGCTCAAACTTGAACCAAGACATGCTGATTAAACTGAAGGCAGTGTACACGTTGGTGGAGCAACTGTACACCGGGTCTCAACGTGCATTAGCTATGGTGGCTTTGTCGAATGAAGTGCCAACCCTCCTGGTAGAGGTCTTGAAGAAGCTTTCCATGCTCCCTCAACGGTCCAATGAGCTCAGGCGGTCAGCTGCAAGAGCCGGAGCGGTAAATGCTTTAAGCCGGGCGAAGGCTTGGCTACCAGAGCTAGACCCGGCCGACATTGCCACTGGCTACCCAAGCTTAAAGGAGGATGGCACCCCGTTTGAAGAAAACGACTTCACTGCTTGTGTAAAGGAAATACGCCCCGTGGCTACACTTATAGCGAATGAAGTAGATCTTACCAAATACCAGGCGGGTTATGATGAAGAAAACCGGAGAATTCCAACACCTCATTATGAAGTGACCAGTCTGATCCCCCACTCCGTAAGCACACCTTCGCTCCTGAAGTTGACTCGGCTGGCTTTGTTGATGCTGAAGCTGAATTTGAAGCTTTGAACAACATTGATTGGTCATCGTCAACCTTCCAGGAAAGGGAGCAGGGCGAAGACGCGGAGAGGGCTAACCCAGACGCTTCAGGACAATCATGAAGGTGAACCTGCCGTGGCGGCTCATACCTGGGATGTACTTAAAAAACAATGTGAATTATTTGGACTCGGGGAGTCCTGTAATAGGATAGAAATAACTTTATTTTGGTCATGCCATCGTGCATGTTTTAATGCTTAATGCCATTAAACCGCCGTGTTAGATCCATCCGTGTTACTTTTCATCTGCTTACCGTATGCTTGATCAGACTTTTTAAACTGTCCTGCATATGAAAACAGACTTCAAAATCCCTTGGCAGCTTACCACCAGGCGGGTCAAAAGGACTTGAAAAGAGTCATAGATTAACTTGTTGTAAAAAACACAACTATGATCTTATACCTATGACTTCTTAAATTTGCACCGCCGACTTATATGACCCGGTCGGTAAGGGTGATAACCCAGTCTTTGGACACCCAAAATTTCAAAGGTATAATGATGCCTATGTATCGGCGACTCATCAGTCGATATTGAGCCGGGTCAAAAGCAACCATACTTAAACTTGTAAACCTCAGAAAAAGTCTCAAGTTAAATAAAGGGTGTTTCCAAAGAAAATGTGAACCCAAATAGAATATAAAAAATTTCAAGGCTGCTGATTCGAATACGATCAGTAAACCGTTCCAGAGGGGTTAAGCTAGGATTCGAATATGATCATGTAGCCCCCAATGGCTTTGGCATTGCGCCGATCAAGAGGGTACCGACAGCTGTGTTCTCTTTGGTTCGAATACGACCTATGTTTGAACAGGAAGCCCCCTAATGACCTTGAAAGTTTTTTAACGACTCAGATTCGAATACGATCAAAGTCGGTTCCCAAAAGAGGTTAAGCTATGATTCGAATATGATCAAGAAGCCCCCTAGTGAGCTCGGCAGTGTGCCAATCAAAAGGGTACCGACAGCTGTGTTCTCTTTGGTTCGAATACGACCTATGTTTGAACAGGAAGCCCCCTAGTGATCATAATTTTTAATGGCTAGATTCGAATATGATCGTAAGCCGGATCAAGCGGGTTAAGCCAGATCAAATGTGATCAGCCCCCAAGTGATCATGTGAGAAAATAATGACAATAACCGTGGCAAATTTACCTTGGGGGAAGGAAAAAAGGACAGAGGTCCTGCTTTATTATTTATCATAATATATACATTGTCAAAATATGTACATCAGGAGAGCCTATGGCTCAAGTGTAGTAGGGCCGAAGATGAGCGATATTCCACGGCCGGCAGGTCTCTTCCTCCGACTTACGTGAGTCTTTAAACTCTCGAACATCGATAAGGTAATATGACCCGTTGTTCAAGTTCTTGCTGACCACAAAGGGCCCTTCCCAAGGTGGGGATAGCTTGTGCGCATCAGTTTGATCCTGGATGAGCCGGAGCACCAAATCACCTTCCTGAAAGGCTCTGGACTTAACCCGGCGGCTGTGATATCGGTGCAAGTCCTGTTGGTAAATCGCCGAACGAGCTGCTGCCAAGTCCCGTTGTTCATCTAATAGGTCAAGAGCATCCTGACGCGCCTATTCATTGTTCGCTTCAACATAAGTCGCCATGCGAGGCGAGTCCTGACGGATGTCGCTAGGGAGAACCGTCTCAGCTCCGTAGACCATGAAGAAAGGCATACAACCCGAAGATCTGTTGGGAGTAGTGTTAGTGCTCCATAACACAGAAGGTAACTCCTCAACCCAGCAACCCGGCGTCCGCTGCAAAGGAACCAAAAGCCGGGGCTTGATGCCTTTCAAGATCTCCTGATTGGCCCTCTCGGCTTGACCGTTGGATTGGGGTGTAACACCCCGGATTCGTTGCGCCAGGTGTCTGCCAGTTATTCGCCTTAGTTGCCATGTCATTTGCTTGCGTGTTGCATTTTGCCATGTCACCATGTGCATTTCATTTTGCATACGTGTTCGTCTCATGCATCCGAGCCTTTTCCCCGTTGTCCGTTTTGCAATCCGGTACTCCTATGTCATCCGGCGTCCCCTTTTGTCTCTCGTTGTGTGTGGGTGTTAAACTTTCTCAGAATGGCCAGAGGTTTGCCAAGCGGCCTTGGTATAGCACCGGTAGACCGCCTGTCAAGTTTCGTGCCATTTGGAGGTCGTTTGGTACTCCAATGGTTAACCGGGTAACCGTAAAAGCCTCCTTCTCTTTTCAGCCCAACACCCCTCCAAAGTGGCCCAAAACACATCTAAGTCTCTTCCATGCTCTCGGTCATTCGATCACGATCGTGTGGGCGAAAACCGCTCCCCATTTGGACTCTCCTAGCTCCCTCTACCTATAAATTAGTCCCCTCCCCCGAATTCGCGGTCTAATCCCCCCGAAACCCTAGCCCCGCTCCTCTCGCGCGCCGGACGCGTCCATCCGGCACCGGACATGTCCGCTCCGCCATCCCCATCCAACCCTGTCCCGCCACGTGTCGCCTCGCGCCGCCGCAGCCCGCCGGGGCCCGACCGCGGCTCGACCGGGCCTGATCTGGGCGCCCGAGGCCCGCAACCCCCGCCGCCGCCCGGGCGCCTCGCCCCCGCGCTCGATGGCGCCCGACCCCGCCGCCAGCCTCGCCGGCATTCGCCGTCGGCGCCGCGCCGCCTCCCTCGCCCGGCCACCGGAGGAGCCCGGTGAGCTCCAGCGCCTCCGGCCGCCACGGATCTAGCCCCGCCGCCGCCCGGGCGCCTCGCCTCCGCTGCCCCTTGCACGCCCGTGCAACGCCGTGCCGACCCGCCTCTGCTCCGACCGCGCCGCCGCGCCCGGATCCGCCGGATCCCGGCCGGAGGACCTCGCCGGTCGGCCAGATCCGCCCCCCGAGCTCCCTCGACCCCGCCGGCGTCCTCCCCGGCCACGCCGACCGCCATCTCCCTCCTCTCCGGCCACATCTCCGGCGAACTCCGGCCCTGCATCGATTTCCGTGCGAACCCGAGGTTGCCCCCGTTTTCACTAAGTCCCGATTATTTTGACATTATCATGCCATGTTCAACGCATCATATCTCTACATCCGTAGCTCCGTTTCGTGCGTGTAATATGTCAAATTGTTCGCCTCAACGAGTACATCATTTTATTCCATTGCATCATGTTCATTTGAGTCCATCTTGATGCCTGAATCATCGTTGCAAGAGTGCTTCATGATGTTGTCTGCTGTCTGTTAACAGAACTTGCTCTTTTGTCATTTTTGCCATGATTGATGTGTGCATCCTATGAGGTTGATGTCTATATGTGTTTTGATCTGTGCTATGTCTTGTTTACAGAGGTGCTTACCATGTATTTTTGTGATCAATGTGGTGACTAGCACAAGCATGCAAACTAGGCTTCGTGATATTGCTGATTTTAGTCCCTGTTCTGCTGTTATTGTGATGCCATGTAAACTTGTTGCTACAGAGAGATCCATGCATATTTTGAGATACTTCACTAAGGGTGTTTTGAACATATGGTTTTCCTCCATCCATTCATGCCCCTGTTTGCAATTATGGAGTAGTCTAGCATGTCATTTTCGTGCTCTACTTTTGCTTCAAAATGTTTCCTGGTAGATTGTTTACTTGTTATTCAATTTTGCCAAGGTTGTTGTAGTTGATCCTTGCATGCTATGAACTTGTTCTTGCCTTGGTTTGTTTCATAAACATGTCTTCTTGCTGATGCTATGCTTATCTTGTCATGCAATGACTTTTGGTGAGTGAATCGAGCTTGTTAAGTAGGGTACTTGCTGTTGCTGTTTTGTTAGGCTGAATCTGTTATTTTGTGATGCTATGTAAACCTGCTGCTACTAGTCATTCTATGCATAATCTGGAGATGTTCACTAAGAGTGTTTTGTTCTACATGTTATGCTTTATCCATCCATGCCCCTGGTTGAAATTATAGCCTGCTGTAGCCTGTTTTAATCTTGCTCTAAAGTTGCTTCATAATGTTGCTGTCAGCCTGTTAACATTAAGTTCGGTTGTTGCCATGATTGTTGCTAGTGATCCATGTACCCTATGAACTTGCTCTTGCCAAGCTTAGCTTCACAAATATGTATTCTTACTATTGGTTGCCTTGCCATGCCATGTATTGCTCTGTGGTGAGTGGTACAAGCTCATCTACATGCCTTCGTATCGTTGTTCCTG
This sequence comes from Triticum aestivum, assembly GCF_018294505.1. Lineage (NCBI taxonomy): Eukaryota > Viridiplantae > Streptophyta > Magnoliopsida > Poales > Poaceae > Triticum > Triticum aestivum. The sequence goes on along the minus strand of NC_057801.1, from coordinate 426,997,607 downwards.
CCATGTTTGAATCTGTAATATAACTTGCTATGTTTACATGGGTGCCATCATATCTTCCGATCCATTTTGGCTCATGGTCAGTAAGAGACTTTTGTTCTATGAATTTAGTAGTATCATGCCATGCCTTTGTTTGCCATGATAAGTTCCTGTAACATGTTGTTTGATAGCTCTAAACATTGCAACCTGATGTTATTTTCTGGAAAGTCTGAAGTATTATTATTTGCAATCTTGCCATGTGTGTTTGAGCATGTTCTAGTGATTTCTGGAGATAGCTCAGTGTTCATGTTTTGTTATGCTTTACCTGTACATCATGTCCATGCCTTTTGTTTTCATATTATGGTGCTGTAGCATGTTATTTTGATGCTTGCAATATGCCTAGTTGCTGTTTTGGACAGCTTGTCCTTTAAACTTGTTTCATGTGTGTGTGTTGAACCGTTGCTCTGTTTTGAGTGTGCTCTATATGAAACTTGATTGATTTTGCATGAAGTTTCATATTATCATGTTGCATCCATGTTTTGAGGTGTTTGCTTGATGTTTGTATGCATTTTGCATCAATGCCATGTTTAACTCGTTTTGCTCATATCTTCTAGGCCGTAGCTCAGAACTAAATGAACTTTATATGTAATTGACTAGGATCTCGTGTAGATCATCTTTGTGCATCTTAACTTGCTATTTAACAACTTGAACATAATGTTTATTCAGATCTGGACCAATTTCAAAATTTGCATATGAGGAATTATCGGAATTGTTATATGTTGTTCCCGGCCTCATTTAAACTTGCTTTGATGTGTTGCTCTTGTTTGCATCATCTCTTGCCATGAGTAGCTTCATGTAGCTTTGTCATGCATCATGCTTGTGTGCGCTTCATGTCTTGTATATGTGTGGTGTGTTTACCTTGTTGTGTGCTTCTTCTTGGTAGTTCCTGTTTCGTTGCGATCGTGAGGATTCGTTCGTCTACGCTTAGTTCGGCTTCATCCGTTCGTCTTCTTCATGGACTCGTTCTTCTTCCTTGCGGGATTTCAGGCAAGATGACCGCTACCCTGGATCTCACTACTATCATTGCTATGCTAGTTGCTTCGTTCTATCGCTATGCTGCGCTACCTACCACCTATTTATCAAGCCTCCCTAATTGCCATGTCAGCCTCTAACCTTTGACACCTTTCCTATGCAAACCGTTGTTTGGCTATGTTACCGCTTTGCTCAGCCCCTCTTATAGCGTTGCTAGTTGCAGGTAAAGTTGAAGATTGCTCCATGGTGGACAGGATTATGGTTGGGATATCACAATATCTCTTATATTATTAATGCATCTATATACTTGGTAAAGTGTGGAAGACTCGGCCTTATGCCTGGTGTTTTGTTCCACTCTTACCGCCCTAGTTTCTGTCATACCGGTGTTATGTTCCCGGATTTTGCGTTCCTTACGCGGTTGGGTGATTTATGGGACCCCCTTGACAGTTCACTTTGAATAAAACTCCTCCACCAAGGCCCAACCTTGGTTTTACCATTTGCCTCACCACCACCTATACCTTTCCCTTGGGTCGGCCAACCCGAGGGTCATCTTTATTTTAGCCCCCCCGGGCCAGTGCTTGTCTAAGTGTTGGTCCGAACCGGGCAGACTGCGGGGCCACCTCGGGGCAACTCGAGGTCTGGTTTTGCTCGTAGGCTGACCTATCCGGTGTTGCCCTGAGAACGAGATATGTGCAGCTCCTATCGGGATTGTCGGTGCATCGGGCGGCTTTGCTGGTCTTGTTTTACCATTGTCGAAATGTCTTGTAAACCGGAATTCCGAGTCTGACCGGGTCTTCCTGGGAGAAGGTATATCCTTCGTTGATCGCGAGAGATTATCATGGGCTAAGTTGGGACACCCCTGCAGGGTATAATCTTTCGAAAGCTGTGCCTGCGGTTATAGGCAAATGGGAATTTGTTAATGTCCGGTTGTAGATAACTTGACACCAGAACCGAATTAAAACACATCAACCGCGTGTGTAGCCATGATGGTCTCTTTTCGGCGGAGTCCGGGAAGTGAACACGGTTTTGGGTTATGTTTGACGTAAGTAGGAGTTCAGGATCACTTCTTGATCATTGCTAGCTTCACGACCGTTCCATTCGCTCTCTTCTCGCTCTTATTTGCGTATGTTAGCCACCATATATGCTTAGTCACTGCTGCAACCTCACCACTTTACCCCTTCCATTCCCTTTAAGCTTTGCTAGTCTTGATACCCATGGTAATGGGATTGCTGAGTCCTCGTGGCTCACAGATTACTACAACAACAGTTGCAGGTACAGGTTATGCGATGTTCATGACACGAGAGCAATGCTTGCTTGTATTGGAGTTCTTCTTCTGCTTCTTCTTTGATCAGGGATAGGTTCCAGGTCGGCAGCCTGGGCTAGCTGGGTGGATGTCGTTTGAGTTTCTGTTTGTGTTTCATCCGTAGTCGGATGATGCTCTTATGTATGATGAATTGATGTTGTACTCGTGTGGCATTGTATGCCTTTTGAATGTATCCCCATCTATTATGTAATGTTGATGTAATGATATCCACCTTGCAAAAGCGTTTCAATATGCGGGTCTATCCTTGGTGGGACCTTCGAGTTCCTTTTGGATAGGGTTGCATATTGGGCGTGACAAGTTGGTATTAGAGCCTCGACCGACCTTAGGAGCCCCCTTGTTTGATCGTGTAGTCTGGCCCATGTTGAGTCTAGAAGAAAACTGTTTTCGGAGTTTAGTTATATCGAAGAGTAGGAATTCTTTTTACTCCTCAGCCCCTTCGTCGCTCTGGTAAGGAATCTTGAGTAGGTGTTTTGAATTACTCCTCTTCCCTTTCATTTTTTTTCCTTTAGGATCACGCGGTTAGTTTTTGTTCGTTGGTTCTCATCTCTTTTGATCCGGTGCTTTTCTCGTCAAGTTGACTCGAACCTCTTCATCTTTGAGTTCAATCCTCAGTTGTTTTCTTTTCCCACCCGCCCACCCTTCTTCTTCTCGAAACCAGAGTCCGTAATCGAGCATCCATCCTACTCGTACGGAGTTTTTGCTCTCTCTCCTCAATGATTTCAACCAGTGTTTTCTCTTCAAGATATTCGTCGATTTCCCCTTCCAAGATGATTTTGTTTTCCCGCCCTCCCACCCTTTTCTTCCCGGAGTCTAACTCTCTCTCGACCATCTATTTCATTCGTGCAGAGCCTCTTCAGTCTTTCGTAAATCATTTCAACCGCTGAATTCTCGTCTCGGTGGACATTCTTCATCTCTTTCCTTCTCTGGTGGACTCAATTCAAGTTTTTTTCGGGTTGATCATATTCTTTCCCTCAGCTCAAGTTCCTTCCCTTTTCGTTTGCCTCTCGCCATTCAATCATTCCGGAGTTCGGAAGACATCTCAGGAGATTCGTCTGTGTTCGAAGTAATGCGAGGTTGTCACCTCATTCAAATATTTCAATTGTTCCGGTGTACCATGTACCTCTTCAACATCCCTTTCCAACGGTGTTTTCTTTAGTGGGCCCATAACCCACATGTCTTTTTCCAGGATCTTACCTGACTCTTCTAATTATTCCGGAGCTATTCCAAATTCTTTTCAAGTGTGACGTAATTATGAATTTCATCAGTCAGATGCCTTTTCCAAGATTGATTTCAAATCATTTCATTGTTGGCCCAACCTCTTCTCTTTCCATTCTATCAGAGTATCTCAGTATTTTGGTGGTGTTTCTCGTCGTCATTTGAAGATCGAAGAAGAGTTCCTCTTAAATCTTGTTCATTCTCTCGAAGTTTCGAGGTTCCAGCTTCATGTTATCCTTGCGAATTATTCCATTTGTCAGATATTCTTTTTCTTACCCATCCGGAATATTTCAGAAGTTGTTTTCCCATTTCTTTTCACCGGAGGCCATTGTTCCAGAAGAATTCTTTGCCCTCACATTTCAGCTACCGTTATCCAATTATCCCGGTGCTTCGTTCAAGTGCCCTTTAATCAGATCGAGTTCTTCCCGTTCTCTTGTATCTAAATCCCCTCAATCATATTTGTTCTTCTAATTCTTCCCAGTGATTCAGTCTCTTTCATCAGTCATTTTCGAATTCTTACGGTGGTTCATTCAAGATTCTTTTTCTTTGATTATCATTTTAACTCTTTCGTTCTTTCAATCCTACCGGTGGTTCATGAAGACCTTCTCAAGTTTGCGACATGTCACTTCTCAATCCTTTTCAACAAGAATAAGTAATATGCAAAATCCATTGCTTGTCATCAATTTAATTTGATGAAGGATAAGCATACAATAAATCTTATTCTTATTTCATCCAAGTGATTAATCCCATCCTTCGGAGTTTGTTCTTCATGAATAAATTCTAGTTCAAGTGTTTTCATCTTTTCTTTTCCGGAGTTCAAATTTTCCTCAGCCATTTCGTCGGAACCTCCATCTAAATCATCGCAAAGCTCATCTTATTCTTTCATCCTTCATTTGATCTCGTCATCCTTTTGTTACCAGAGTTCTTCATGGTGGTTCTTCATGATTTAATCTTTTCTTCAAGAGTTCATCAAGATTTTGTTGGTGGAGTTCAAGTATCTTTTCTTCTCATCTCGAAGTGCAATTAAGTCTCCGTATTCTTTTGAAGTGGAGTTTTGCATTTCTTCGTTCTTCTCAGCTACCCAAATCATTTCCGTTTGTGGTTGGTTATCACCTCATAATTTCTGAGATGTTATCCATAAGTCCACGACAAGCTTATTCTTTTCGTTGTTGAATTTTCTCAGCAACTCCATTCAATCTTTTCTTCTAAGGTTGCTTTCTATTTCATTCGTGGCACAAGTTGTCATTTTCTTCTCCATTCTTTTCGTTCTATTTCAATTCTTTCCGGAGGTTTTATATCATGTCTTCATCAAGTATCATTCCATCCTCTCAAGCTCATGTTCTATTCCTCCATGTTTCAGCCGGAGTGCTGCCTAAAAATCCTGTCAGTCTTCTTTGTTTCTTATCTCGTTCTAACTGGAGTGGTTTCATAGTCTATGTGATTCCGTGAGCTTTCGATTCTCGTCATTCTCGTCGTTCCTCTCTTCTTCTCGAGTGCTCTCGATTCTTTGCTTCTTCTCTTGAGTTCTTGCTTCACCTCATTCCCTTTTCCCTTCCGTCTCGGTCCTAAGATCTCGGAACGAGATCTCTTGTTAGTGGAGGAGTGTTGTAACGCCCGGATTCATTGCGCCAGGTGTCTGCTAGTTATTCGCCTTAGTTGCCATGTCATTTGCTTGCGTGTTGCATTTTGCCATGTCACCATGTGCATTTCATTTTGCATACGTGTTCGTCTCATGCATCCGAGCCTTTTCCCCGTTGTCCGTTTTGCAATCCGGTACTCCTATGTCATCCGGCGTCCCCTTTTGTCTCTCGTTGTGTGCGGGTGTTAAACTTTCTCGGAATGGCCCGAGGTTTGCCAAGCGGCCTTGGTATAGCACCGGTAGACCGCCTGTCAAGTTTCATGCCATTTGGAGGTCGTTTGGTACTCCAACGGTTAACCGGGTAACCGTAAAAGCCTCCTTCTCTTTGCAGCCCAACACCACTCCAAAGTGGCCCAAAACCCATCTAAGTCTCTTCCATGCTCTCGGTCGTTCGATCACGATCGTGTGGGCGAAAACCGCTCCCCATTTGGACTCTCCTAGCTCCCTCTACCTATAAATTAGTCCCCTCCCCCGAATTCGCGGTCTAATCCCCCCGAAACCCTAGCCCCGCTCCTCTCGCGCGCCGGACGCGTCCGTCCGGCATCGGACATGTCCGCTCCGCCGCCCCCATCCAACCCTGTCCTGCCACGTGTCGCCTCGCGCCGCCGCAGCCCGCCGGGGCCCGACCGTGGCCCGCCCGGGCCCGATCTGGGCGGCCCGAGGCCCGCAGCCCCCGCCGCCGCCCGGGCGCCTCGCCCCCCGCACCCGATGGTGCCCGACCCCGCCGCCAGCCTCCCCGGCATTCGTCGCCGGCGCCACGCCGCCTCCCGCACCGCCTCCCGCTCCCGGCCACCGGAGGAGCCCGGTGAGCTCCAGCGCCTCCGGCCGCCGCGGATCTAGCCCCGTCGCCGCCCGGCCGCCTCGCCTCCGCCGCCCCTTGCATGCCCGTGCGCCGTCGTGCTGGCCCGCCTCTGCTCCGACCGCGCCCGGATCCGCCGGATCCCGGCCGGAGGACCTCGCCGGTCGGCCAGATCCGGCCCCCCCCGAGCTCCCTCGACCCCGCCGGCGTCCTCCCCGGCCACGCCGACCGCCATCTACCTCCTCTCCGGCCACATGTCCGGCGAACTCCGGCCTGCATCGATTTCTGTGCGAACCCAAGGTTGCCCCCGTTTTCACTAAGTCCCCGATTATTTTGACATTATCATGCCATGTTCAATGCATCATATCTCTGCATCCGTAGCTCTGCTTCGTGCGGGTGATATGTCAAATTGTTCGTCTCAACGAGTACATCATTTCATTCCATTGCATCATGTTCATTTGAGTCCATCTTGATGCCTGAATCATTGTTGCAAGAGTGCTTCATGATGTTGTCTGCTGTCTGTTAACAGAACTTGCTCTTTTGTCATTTTTGCCATGATTGATGTGTGCATCCTATGAGGTTGATGTCTACATGTGTTTTGATCTATGCTATGTGTTCTTTACAGAGGTGCTTACCATGTATTTTTGTGATCAATGTGGTGACTAGCACAAGCATGCAAACTAGGCTTCGTGATATTGCTGATTTTAGTCCCTGTTCTGCTGTTATTGTGATGCCATGTAAACTTGTTGCTACAAAGAGATCCATGCATATTTTTAGATACTTCAGTAAGGGTGTTTTGAACATATGGTCTTCCTCTATCTATTCATGCCCCTGTTTGCAATTATGGAGTAGTCTAGCATGTCATTTTAGTGCTCTACTTTTGCTTCAAAATGTTTCCTGGCAGATTGTTTACTTGTTATTCAATTTTGCCAAGGTTGCTGTAGTTGATCCTTGCATGCTATGAACTTGTTCTTGCCTTGGTTTGTTTCATAAACATGTCTTCTTGCTGATGCTATGCTTATCTTGTCATGCAATGACTTGTGGTGAGTGAATCGAGCTTGTTAAGTAGGGTAGTTGCTGTTGCTGTTTTGCTAGGCTGAATCTGTTATTTCGTGATGCTATGTAAACCTGCTGCTGCTAGTCATTCTATGCATAATCTGGAGATGTTCACTAAGACGGTTTTGTTCTACATGTTATGCTTTATCCATCCATGCCCCTGGTTGCAATTATAGCCTGCTGTAGCTTGTTTTAATCTTGCTCTAAAGTTGCTTCATAATGTTGCTGTCAGCCTGTTAACGTTAAGTTTAGTTGTTGCCATGATTGTTGCTAGTGATCCGTGTACCCTATGAACTTGCTCTTGCCATGCTTAGCTTCACAAATATGTATTCTTACTGTTGGTTGCCTTGCCATGCCATGTATTGCTCTGTGGTGAGTGGTACAAGCTCATCTACATGCCTTTGTATCGTTGTTCCTACCATGTTTGAATCTGTAATATAACTTGCTATGTTTACATGGGTGCCATCATATCTTTCGATCCTTTTTGGTTCATGGTCAGTGAGAGACTTTTGTTCTATGAATTTAGTAGTATCATGCCATGCCTTTGTTTGCCATGATAAGTTCCTGTAACATGTTGTTTGATAGCTCTAAACATTGCAACCTGATGTTATTTTCTGCAAAGTCTGAACTGTTATTATTTGCAATCTTGCCATGTGTGTTTGAGCATGTTCTAGTGATTTTTGGAGATAGCTCAGTGTTCATGTTTTGTTATGCTTTACCTGTACATCATGTCCATGCCTTTTGTTTTCATATTATGGTGCTGTAGCATGTTGTTTTGATGCTTGCAATATGCCTAGTTGCTGTTTTGGACAGTTTGTCCTTTAAACTTGTTTCATGTGTGTGTGTTGAACCGTTGCTCCATTTTGAGTGTGTTCTATATGAAACTTGCTTGATTTTGCATGAAGTTTCATATTATCATGTTGCATCCATGTTTTGAGGTGTTTGCTTGATGTTTGTATGCATTTTGCATCAATGCCATGTTTAACTCGTTTTGCTCATATCTTCTAGGCCGTAGCTCCGAACTAAATGAACTTTATATGTAACTTGACTAGGATCTCGTGTAGATCATCTTTGTGCATCTTAACTTGCTGTTTAACAACTTGAACATAATGTTTATTAAGATTTGGACCAATTTCGAAATTTGCATATGAGGAATTACCGGAATTGTTATATGTTGTTCCCGGCCTCATTTAAACTTGCTTTGATGTGTTGCTCTTGTTTGCATCATCTCTTGCCATGAGTAGCTTCATGTAGTTTTGTCATGCATCATGCTTGTGTGCGCTTCATGTCTTATATATGTGTGGTGTGTTTACCTTGTTGTGTGCTTCTTCTCGATAGTTCCTGTTTCATTGCGATCGTGAGGATTCGTTCGTCTACGCTTGGTTTGGCTTCATCCGTTCGTATTCTTCATGGACTCGTTCTTCTTCCTTGCGGGATTTCAGGCAAGATGACCGCTACCCTGGATCTCACTACTATCATTGCTATGCTAGTTGCTTCGTTCTATCGCTATGCTGCGCTACCTACCACCTGTTTATCAAGCCTCCCTAATTGCCATGTCAGCCTCTAACCTTTGACATGTTTCCTATGCAAGCCGTTGTTTGGCTATGTTACTGCTTTGCTCAGCCCCTCTTAGAGCGTTGCTAGTTGCAGGTGAAGTTGAAGATTGCTCCATGGTGGACAGGATTATGGTTGGGATATCACAATATCTCTTATATTATTAATGCATCTATATACTTGGTAAAGTGTGGAAGACTCGGCCTTATGCCTGGTGTTTTGTTCCACTCTTGCCGCCCTAGTTTCTGTCATACCGGTGTTATGTTCCCGGATTTTGCGTTCCTTACGCGGTTGGGTGATTTATGGGACCCCCTTGACAGTTCGCTTTGAATAAAACTCCTCCAGCAAGGCCCAACCTTGGTTTTACCATTTGCCTCACCACCACCTATACCTTTCCCTTGGGTCGGCCGACTCGAGGGTCATCTTTATTTTAGCCCCCCGGGCCAGTGCTTGTCTAAGTGTTGGTCCGAACCGGGCAGACTGCGGGGCCACCTCGGGGCAACTCGAGGTCTGGTTTTACTCGTAGGCTGACCTATCCGGTGTTGCCCTGAGAACGAGATATGTGCAGCTCCTATCGGGATTGTCGGCGCATCGGGCGGCTTTGCTGGTCTTGTTTTACCATTGTCGAAATGTCTTGTAAACCAAGATTCCGAGTCTGATTGGGTCTTCCTGGGAGAAGGTATATCCTTCGTTGGTCGCGAGAGCTTATCATGGGCTAAGTTGGGACACCCCTGCAGGGTATAATCTTTCGAAAGCCGTGCCTGCGGTTATAGGCAGATGGGAATTTGTTAATGTCCGATTGTAGATAACTTGACACCAGATCCGAATTAAAATGCATCAACCGCGTGTGTAGCCGTGATGGTCTGTTTTCGGTGGAGTCCGGGAAGTGAACACAGTTTTGGGTTATGTTTGACGTAAGTAAGAGTTCAGGATCACTTCTTGATCATTGCTAGCTTCACGACCGTTCCATTCGCTCTCTTCTCGCTCTTATTTGCATATGTTAGCCACCATATATGCTTAGTCGCTGCTGCAACCTCACCACTTTACCCCTTCCATTCCCTTTAAGCTTTGCTAGTCTTGATACCCATGGTAATGGGATTGCTGAGTCCTCATGGCTCACAGATTACTACAACAACAGTTGCAGGTACAGGTTATGCGATGTTCATGACGCGAGAGTGATGCTTGCTTGTATTGGAGTTCTTCTTCTGCTTCTTCTTCGATCAGGGATAGGTTCCAGGTCGGCAGCCTGGGCTAGCAGGGTGGATGTCGTTTGAGTTTCTGTTTGTGTTTCATCCGTAGTCGGATGATGCTCTTATGTATGATGAATTGGTGTTGTACTCGTGTGGCATTGTATGCCTTTTGAATGTATCCCCATTTATGTAATGTTGATGTAATGATATCCACCTTGCAAAAGCGTTTCAATATGCGGGTCTATCCTTGGTGGGACCTTCGAGTTCCTTTTGGATAGGGTCACATATTGGGCGTGACATGGGGGTGAGCCACTGATGAAACATCAAGCCGAATATGCTCACATTGACAAAATTCTTCCATGGCACCTTTAGACAGATTAGTGCCATTGTCAGTTATTATGCTGTGTGGAAAGCCGAAGCGAAATATCACCTTCTTCATGAATTGAACCGTCGTAGCTGCATCACACTTACTGACTGGCTCTGGCTCAACCCACTTTGTAAATTTATCAACCACCACCAAGAGGTGGGTCTTTTAATCTTTGGACCTTTTAAAAGGCCCAACCATGTCAAGCCCCTAGACTGCAAATGGCCATGTAATTGGAATCATCCTCAATTCTTGAGCCGGCACATGAGCCCGTCTTGAGAACTTCTGACAACCATCACATTTACTGACCAAGTCCTCTGCATCAGCATGAGCCGTCAGCCAATAGAATCCATGACGGAAAGCCTTAGCCACTAGGGATTTTGACCCGACGTGATAACCACAATCCCCTTCATGAATCTCACGAAGAATTTCTTGGCCTTCTTCAGGAGAGACGCAATGCTGAAACGCTCCTGTAACACCTCAATGATGGGGTCGAGAACCAGCGCGGCAGAACCGCCATGACGGATACTGGTCGGATGGTCCATACGATCGAAGGTGATCGGACAAGAAGACCATGGGTTGAAATTTGGGGTGACTGGCTCCATCGCATAGACGTCCCTTAGCGCACGCTTCCGCTCCCTCTTGGGAATATGGGTTGCATATATCATATTTACTGTTTTCACTTGGGGAGGAAATTTCTTCTATCCTCCTGTGTTCGGCAGCCGGGGATCCTCATCGTCATCACTATGCGGCCCCTTTTCCTTGTTTTTGGCATTCAGCTTGCCGGCCTGTTTGAACACCCAACATTCCCTGTTGGTGTGGTTGGCTGGTTTATCGGGGGTGCCGTGAATTTGACATGAGCGATCGAGTATGTGGTCCAGACTGGACGGTCCCAGATTGTTTCTTTTGAATGGATTTTTTCGCTGACCAGACTTAGAGCCATTGAATCTTGCATTGACGACCGTGTCTTCGGCGTTATCGCCATTGTTGCGACGCTTGTGTCTATAGCGTCGGGGCTTGCCGTTGTTATCTCTAGCATCTAAGGTGCCAGGATTTCTTGATGCGTTGTTGCCGCGAGCTAGCCAGCTATCCGGTGGTCGGTTGCCATGGACTTCAGCTTCTCTTGGCCGAGGTGTTGGGCGAGCCACTCGTCGCGGATGTTATGCTTAAAGACCACTAGGGCTTCGGCATCCGGACAGTCGACAATTTGGTTCTTTTTATTTAGGAATCGAGTCCAGAATTTCCTGGCTGACTCTCCGGGCTGTTGGGTCATGTGACTTAAGTCATCAGCATCCGGTGGTCGCACATAAGTGCCCTGGAAGTTATCTAGGAATGCATCGTCTAGGTCCTCCCAACTTCCAATGGAGTTTGCCGGCAGGCTATTCAACCAATGCCGACCGGTCCCTTCAGTTTTAGTGGAAGGTACTTGATGGCATGTTGATCGTCGCCGCGGGCCATGTGAATGCGGAGAAGGAAATCTTCAATCCATACCGTGGGGTCTGTTGTACCATCATATGGTTCGATATTCCCGGGCTTAAACCCATTCTGGGAATTCATGATCCATTACTTCGTCAGTGAAGCATAGGGGGTGTGCGGCGCCTCTATGCCGGGCTACATCACGACGCAGTTCAAATGAGTCTGATCTGTTATATTCGGCCCGGCCGGATTTGTATTTAGTATATCCGGTGTGACGGTCATCGTCACACGTTGAGACACGCCCCCGTGATCTGTAGATCGATCTTGACTGTCCTGCTTTGTTTTCCAATTTGTCTCGCGGGTCATGTGTGTAGCCCCGGGCCTTCGTGTTTTTGCTTGTTTGGCGACGGAGTACGGGCTGGACTTTGGGCTGATACGCCACTTTGTCTCGGCCACGGGGTGGCCGGTCAGCCCCATCGTGCGCTGGTAGTGTGGGTTTTAATGCCTCCTCCTCGAGTTGAGGTAGCAACCTGTGCTTTGGGTAACTTTTGGTTGGGCGCTCGAGTCCGTATTCCTCGGCTGCCAGGACCTCACTCCATCTATCAGTTAGTAGATCTTGATCAGCTTGAAGCTGCTGCTGCTTTTTCTTTAGGCTTTTTGCAGTGGCTATAAGCCGACGCTTGAAGTGCTCCTGCTCGACGGGGTCCTCAGGCACAATAAACTCTTCATCGCCGAGGCTCACCTCGTCTTTGTAGAGAGGCATGTAATTGTCGTCCTCCGAATCTCCATCCATTGCATGTTCATCAGGGCTAGCTTGCCCATCCTCCCGTCCGGCTTGCTCGATGCTTGGCTGGGCGGGATTATTTTCGTCTTCGGCATTATCCAGAGTGCTGTTGTCTCCTGTGCCGGTATCACTATTTTTGCTATGGCGGGGCTTAGAGCGGCGCCGATGACGCTGGTGCTTAGATTGCTTCTTAAGGGGGTTATCCTCCGTTGCCTCATCGCCATTGCTTTCTTTGGGTGTGTCCACCATACATATATCATATGATGAGGTGGCTGTCCAGCGCCCTGTGGGCGGTGGTTCCTCTACTTCTCCAGCATCGTTGTCCATACAGTTGATGTCTTCGGAGTCGAAATCAAGCATGTCGGTTAAGTCGTCGATAGTGGCTATTAAGTGGGTGGTGAGTGGGGAACGAATTTCTTCGTCGTTCGCTTCCCACTCAAGCCGGACATAGTTCGGCCAAGAGTCTCCTGACAGGGAGAGAGATTTCAGTGAATTTAGCACGTCGCCCAAAGGCAAGTGCTAAAAGATATCCGTGGAGGTAAACTCCATGATTAGTGCCCAATCAGATTCGATAGGCATGGATGCAAGCGGTTAGGAGCCTATGGCCGGAGACGAGTCCGAGGGTCCGATGACACAGACCTCATTGGAGGCGAAGTATGTGTTCGGCTCTATCCCCGATGAGTGTGCGGCCTACGTGGCGGGATCTATCCACCCGTCCTTGGACGACACGATCTGCTCCAAATTTAGAGCCGGGGCACGATCTTCTCCAAATTTAGAGCCGGGGCAGCTGTAGGTGTGATCTCCTGAACACCGTCCGATGGCAGATCTAAGTCATGCTCATCGTGACTGTTTGGTACGCCTGTCATGGGTTCGAATCCGTCGAAGATCAAGTCTCCGCGGATGTCGGTGGTGTAGTTCAGGCTTCGAAAGCTGACCTGATGGCCAGGGGCGTAGCTATCGATCTGCTCCAGATGGCCAAGTGAGTTGGCCCGCAGTGCGAAGCCGCCGAATACGAAGATCTGTCGGGGGAGGAAAACCTCAACCTGGATCACATCGTTGTAGATGATTGCAGGAGCCATCAAGCCTTATGGTGACAACACAGTGGAACTCTCAATGAAAGCACCAATGTCGGTGTCAAAACCGACGGATCTCAGGTAGGGGGTCCCGAACTGTGCGTCTAAGGCTAATGGTAACAGGAGGCGGGGGACACAATGTTTACCCAGGTTCGGGCCCTCTCGATGGAGGTAATACCCTACTTCCTGCTTGATTGATCTTGATGATATGAGTATTACAAGTGTTGATCTACCATGAGATCGTAGAGGCTAAACCCTAGAAGCTAGCCTATGATTATGATTGTTGTTGTCCTACGGACTAAACCCTCCGGTTTATATAGACATTGGAGGGGGCTAGGGTTACATAGAGTCGGTTACAGAGAAGGAAATCTACAAATCCAAATTGCCAAGCTTGCCTTCCACGCAAAGGAGAGTCCCACCCGGACACAGGACGGAGTCTTTAATCTTGTATCTTCATAGTCCAACAGTCCGGCATAAGTACATAGTCCGGCTGTCCGAGGACCGCCTAATCCAGGACTCCCTCAGTTGCCAATACCCCCTCCCCTTTTCTTCATACACGACTTGTTCCCAAGTCGCAACAGTAGGGAAGCAACGCGAAGATCTTCAAGGACCTCCCAGGTATCTGATGTAGCTTGGTTGTGTTGCCAGCGAATCAGGCCTTGCTCCCGCATCTTGTTTGAGCCGCGACACTAGTGTTTGTCCAATATCCCCACAGAAATAGTAACAGCATCAGAAAATGATGGAAGAGATGAGGATGCGCTCGCACATGGGGTCAAAGCCTTCCGAAGTTGTGACACATGGAAGATTAGAAAGATCGAGGATCCTTCTGGTAGCTTTAGCTCATACGTCACCTCGTTCACCCGTCGAACCATCGGGTTGTAACATCCCAAATTTTCAATTTGGAATGTTATACATTAGATCATCATTGCATATCGTATATTATTGCATTTTGGCTTGATCCTAGAAATTCTATGCAACTCAAGGACCCACGGAGAGAGTTGGGGATTTCATTATTTTCATATTTGAGTTTTCTCAAATTTTGAAAAGAGGATCGTTCGATTTTAATTATTTTCTCTTCGAATATTTCTTTTATAAAAATAAAAGAGAGGGGATAAAATGACTTTCCCAAAATAAAGAAATATTGAAGATTAAATATTAAAATCAAATAAGAACTTTATTCGGAGTTTTATCGCTATTTTATTTGAATTAGGAAAAAATTGCGTTTTTAAAAATTGCATTAGAGGCCCAAATAAATGTTCACTTTGTCCGCTATATTTTTAGAGGACGGGGAAATTTTATTTTAGGATTTTTGGAGTCCGTTTTGTATTTCTTTTATTTGTTTTTCTGCGCGGAATAATTTAAAAAAAAGTCCATCGACCTAACCGGGCCGTGTCCGTCCGGGACTCCGACCCGGCTGGCCCTTTTAAGAGCCGGAGGCCCGAGCCGCCAGCCTCCGCCCCTGAAACCATAGCCCCGCCGCCACTGCCAGCACCGTTGTCGTCGACCCATTCCGCCGCCGCCGGAGTTTGCCGCTGCCGACCCCGCCGCCACGCCGGAGTCCGCCACTGCCGCCGAGGTTGCCACCCGCCGCCGCCGTCGGTTTTTGCCGGAAAAACTGTGCGGTTTTTTAGAAACCCTCAGTTATTTTTATTTTAGATCAGTTTTATTTTTTTCCCGGTTTAGTTATTTAGCGAACGCCCGTTCGTTCGTTCGTTTTAGCGAACGATTTTCACTCGTTAGCCTGTTCGTTTGTTTTTTCTAGGGTTTTTCCGCGATTATTTTCGGTCGCGATTTCTGCCCTGATTTTCGTTTTAGTTTATCTTTTCATTCATTTATCGGAATCAGGCGATTCAAGCGTCTAGAGTTTCGTCTCGAAGCCCTCTTTCTGTTTAACCAACTTAAACATGGTTTTGCTACTGTAAAATTTGACTTAAGTCCAGATTAGTAAATGGAGCTTGTTTCTTTCGTAGTTTGAGTTTCGTTGCTTCGTTTGATTTGATTCTTTTTGCAAACCGGAGTTCTTAAGTTGAACTTTCTGGTTACATCTCTTATTTGATTTTTAGTCGCGCTTCTAGTTGAGTGCTTATTGTATGCTTGTTTGCGATAGAGTACCCGGAGTGCGAAGCGTGCTACTACGAGTCTCTAGGTTTCACGGATCATCAGCAAGGCAAGTAACACTTTGATCATACCTCTTTACTACCAGTTTTATTGCATTAGATCAATCCTCAAACAATTGCATGGTTAGGATATGATTAATATGTGGGTTTTGGGAAGTAGATAAGGTAGTACCTATTGTCCTGTTTATTATCAAACATTTGGGAGTTACTTCTACGTTGCTTATATTGCTATGCTATGCTTGTAGACGTGGATTGGGTGAGTGTATCCATGACAGATGTGAGTATTCTTATTTAATGGTTAACTTAAGGTGGCTACTTTAATACACATCTGGGTGGATTGAGGCACCTGGGGAACCTAGTGTTGCCTATTTTTTTGGAAATCCCGGGGTTACTGTGTGATTATCCTATGGACTGCCACCCAGGCTCAAAGGGATCATAAGATTATTCATGATAGAAACTTCCGTGTGCAGCCACAAGCTATTATGGGCTCTAGTATAGTTGTGTAAGTTGCAAGACCTCTTTTAGTGGTGGGCTAGCAGATGTAGGGGAAAGTAGGCGTAATTTTCCACCCAGAGTAAAGAGTTATTGTTTCAGAAAGACCGTGTCTCGATTATCCGACCATGGTTGTATTCAATTCTTGTGGGGAAAAGTGCGCAAACCTCTGCAGAGTGTACAAACTAATCATGGTTAGCCATGTCCCCGGTTATGGACGTCTTGAGTATCTAGTTCTTGGATTATCATGTTGATCTCATTACTCTTAATTTTAATTTGATTGGGTTTAATGATGATGCTTAATTGGGATTGAGTTGGAGGAACCTTCTCAATGTTTAACAACCACCATGATAGTTACACAAAGTTTATTCCTTTGTTGTAGGAAAAAATTGGCTTTATGCAAAACTGTAACCATAGAGCTTTCCACCAGCCATATATGCATGTAGTGATAGCATTATTCTCTTCATTACTCTCTTGTGTTACATTGCCAGCATATTCCATGTGCTGACCCGTTTCAGGCTGCAACATTCATGTTGCAGACTTTTCAGACGATGAGTAAGGTGCCTTAGGTTGTGATCTTTCACTGAGTGATGCCGTTGGAGTTGATGGACTCACTTTATCTTCCAAGCCTTCCATTGTTATTGTTTTAGATGGCCTTAAGCCATATTTATTGTAATAAGTTCTCTTTTGAGACATTCGATGTAATAAGTGTGTGATTGCTACTCTGTTATAAATCCTTCAAGTACTGTGCGTGTCAGCATTACCGATCCAGGGATGACACTGATGCATAGAGATCAGACTGTTTGAGGTCTGGTAGCTACAAGATGGTATCAGAGCACACGCTGAATGTAGGACACGACCACTAAGCTAAAGCCCTAGATCACTACTCTCTTCTCATTTCTGACTCCTCTCCCTTTTCTACTCTTTAGGATAGCGGATGCAGGGAACAAGTTCATGCAACCGGATGAAGATACACCTTTTGGACATCACTTGAAGGAAGTCACTAGATACCTGAACATCGGAATACCAAGCTTCACCGGGACCTACATCGCCACTTTACCAGAAGAGGAGCATTGGATGATTCGAGTTCAAGTTCTAGGAAGGACGTTCATGCCAGTCACTGAGCCCATAGAGTTTTCCTTTGATGCACCAACCCAGAGTCTAGGAAAGAGCATGGTGAGGGAGTCCTGGATTAAGGGGTCCTCGGACAACCGGACTGTATACTTTGGCCGGACTGTTGGACTATGAAGATACAAGACTGAAGACTACTTCCCGTGTCCGAATGGACTCTCCTTTGCGTGGAAGGCAAGCTTGGCAATTTGGATATGTAGATCTCCTTCTCTATAACCGACTCTGTGTAACCCTAGCCCTCTTCGGTGTCTATATAAACCGGAGGGTTTAGTCCGTAGGACAACAACAATCATAATCATAGGCTAGCTTCTAGGGTTTAGCCTCTACGATCTCGTGGTAGATCAACTCTTGTAATACTCATATCATCAAGATCAATCAAGTAGGAAGTAGGGTATTACCTCCATCGAGAGGGCCTGAACCTGGGTAAACATTGTGTCCCTCGCCTCTTGTTACCGTTAGCCTTAGACGCATAGTTCGGGACCCCCTACCCGAGATCCACCGGTTTTGACACCGACATTGGTGCTTTCATTAAGAGTTCCATTGTGCCGTCATGATAGGGCTTGATGGCTCCTTCAATCATCTTCAATGACACGGTCCAGGGGGTGGTTTTCCTCCACGGACAGATCTTCGTATTCGGCGGCTTCGTACTGCGGGCCAACTTGCTTGGCCATCTGGAGGAGATCGACAGCTACGCCCCTGGCCATTAGGTCAGGTTTGGAAGCTTGAACTATACCGCCGACATCCACGGAGACTGGATCTTCGACGGATTCGAGCCCGAGTCAGGTGCGCCGAACAGTCACGATGAGCATGACTTAGATCTGCCATCAGACCGTGTTCGGGAGATCGCGCCTGCGGCGGCCCCGTGAATCAATACGGAGCAGATTGTGCCATCCGAGGTCAGGTGGATGGACCCCGCCACGGAGGCCGCACACTCATCGGCCTTGGAGCCGAACACTGACCCCACCTCCTATGAGGTCGGTATTGTCGGACCTCTGGACTCGTCTCCGGCTACAGGATCCGAACCGTGTACGTCCGTGCCTATCGAATCTGATTGGGAACCGGTCATGGAGTTCACCTCCGCGGATATCTTTTAGCACTCGCCTTTCATGATGTGCTAAATTCATTAAGGTCTCTCTCCTTGTCAGGAGACTCCTGGCCGAACTATGTTCAGCTCGAGTGGGAAGCGGACGACGAAGAAATTCGTTCCCCACCCACCACCCACTTAATAGCCACTGTCGATGACTTAACCGACGTTCTTGACTTCAACTCCGAAGACACCAACGGTATGGATGACGATGCAGGAGAAGAACAGGAACCACTGCCTATAGGGCGCTGGACAACCACCTCATCATATGATATATACATGGTGGACACCCCCAAAGAAAGCAATGGCGATGAGGCAATGGAAGATAATCCCCTAGAGAAGTAATCTAGGCACTAGCGTCATAGGCGCCGCTCCAAGCCCCGCCATAGCAAAAATAGTGATAACAGCACAAGAGATGTTAACAATCCGGCCCATCCAGGATTCGAGCAGGCCGAGCTAGTCCCAAGGAATAGGTAACAGATGGAGAATCAGAGGATGATAATTAAATGCCTCTCTTCGAAGATGAAGTGAGCCTTGGCGACGAAGAATTCATCATGCCTGATCCCGTTGAGCAGGAGCGCTTCAAGAGCCGGCTTACAGCCACTGCAAAAAGCCTGAAGAAAAAGCAGCAACAACTTCAAGCTGATCAAGATCTGCTAACCGATAGATGGACCGAGGTCCTGGCTGCCGAGGAATAAGGACTCGAGCACCCTACCAAAAGTTACCCAAAGCACATGTTGCTACCTCAACTCGAGGAGGAGGCATTAAAACCCACACTACCAGCGCACGATGGGGCTGACCGGCCACCCCGTGGCCGAGACAAAGCGGCGTACCAGCCCGCACCCCGACGCCAAACAAGCAAAAACACGAAGGCCCGGGGCTCCACACATGACCTGTGAGACAAATTGAAAAACAAAGCAAGACAGTCAAGATCGATCTACGGATCATGGGAGCACGCCCCAACGCGTGACGATGACCGTCATGCCGGATATACCAACAAATCCGGCCGGACTGAATACAATGTAGCCCAGCATAGAGGCGCCACACACTCCCAATGCTTCACTGATGAAGCAATGGATCATGAATTCCCAGAAGGGTTTAAACCCGTGAACATTGAATCATGTGATGGTACTATAGACCCCCGCGGTATGGATAGAATATTTCTTCCCCCATATTCACATGGCCCGCGGAGATGATCTACATGCTATCAAGTACCTCCCACTAAAACTCAAGGGATCGGCTCGGCATTGGCTGAATAGCTTGCCGGCAAACTCCATCGGGAGTTGGGAGAACCTGGCAGACGCATTCCTTGACAACTTCCAGGGCACTTATGTGCAACCACCGGATGCTGATGATCTAAGTCACATAACCCAACAGCCCAGAGAGTCAGCTAGGAAATTTTGGACCCAATTCCTAACTGAAAAGAACCAAATTGTCGACTGTCCGGATGCCGAAGCCCTAGCGGCCTTTAAGCATCACATCTGTGACGAGTGGCTTGCCCGGCATCTCGGCCAAGAAAAGCCAAAGTCCATGGCAGCCCTCACAACACTCATGACCCACTTTTGTGCGGGCGAGGATAGTTGGTTGGCTCGTAGCAACAACATAGCAAGCAATCCTGGCACATCAAAAGCCAAGGATAGCAACGACAAACCACGGTGCAACAAACACAAGCGTCGCAAAAATGGTGATAGTGCCGAAGACACGACAGTCAATGCCGGATTCAGTGGCTCCAAGTCCGGTCAGCGGAAAAAGCCATTCAACAAAAACAATTCAGGCCCGTCCAGTTTGGACCGCATACTCAACTGTCCATGCCAAATTCATGGCACCCCAGGAACACCAGCTAATCATACCAACAGAGAATGCTGGGTCTTCAGACAAGCCGGCAGGTCAGGTGCTGAAAGCAAGGGGAAGGGGTCTCAAAACGACGATGACGACGAGGAGCCCCGATCATCGAACACAGGTGGACAGAAGAAATTCCCTCCCCGGGTGAAAATGGTGAATATGATATACACAACCCATATTCCCAAGCGGAAGCGTGCACTAAGGGACACCTATGCAATGGAGCCAGGCACCCCAAAGTTCAACCCATGGTCCTCTTGCCCGATCACTTTCGATCGCAGGGACCATCATACCAGTATCCGTCATGGCGGTTCGGCCGCATTGGTCCTCGACCCCATCATTGACGGATTCCACCTCAGACGAGTCCTTATGGACGGTGGCAGCAGCCTGAACCTGCTCTATCAGGATAGAGTGTGCAAAATGGGCATCGACCCCTCAAGGATCAAGCCCACAAAAACCACCTTCAAAGGTGTCATACGAGGTGTAGAGGCCCGTTGCACGGGTTCAATCACACTGGAAGTGGTCTTCGGATCTCCGGACAGTTACCATACCGAAGAGTTAGTCTTCGACATCGTCCCCTTTTACAGTGACTATCAGGCATTGCTCGAACGAACCGCGTTCGCTCGGTTCAACGCGGTGCCATGATGACCCACAAGTATAGGGGATCTATCGTAGTCCTTTCGATAAGTAAGAATGTCGAACCCAACGAGGAGCAGAAGGAAATGATAAGCGGTTTTCAGCAAGGTATTCTCTGCAGGTACTGAAATAAGTGGTAACAGATAGTTTTGTGATAGGATAAATTGTAACGAGCAATGAGTAACAAAAGTAAATAAAGTGCAGCAAGGTGGCCCAATCCTTTTTGTAGCAAAGGACAAGCCTGGACAAACTCTTATAATAGGAAAAGCGCTCCCGAGGACACATGGGAATATCGTCAAGCTAGTTTTCATCACGCTCATATGATTCGCGTTCGGTACTTTGATAATTTGATATGTGGGTGGACCGGTGCTTGGGTACTGCCCTTACTTGGACAAGCATCCCACTTATGATTAACCTCTATTGCAAGCGTCCGCAACTACAACAAAAGTATTAAGGTAAACCTAACCATAGCATGAAACATATGGATCCAAATCAGCCCCTTACGAAGCAACGCATAAACTAGGGTTTAAGCTTTTGTCACTCTAGCAACCCATCATCTACTTATTACTTCCCAATGCCTTCCTCTAGGCCCAAATAATGGTGAAGTGTTATGTAGTCGATGTTCACATAACACCACTAGAGGTTAGACAACATACATCTTATCAAGATATCGAATGAATACCAAATTCACATGACTACTAATAGCAAGACTTCTCCCTTGTCCTCAGGAACAAACGTAATTACCCACAAAGCATATTCATGTTCATAATCAGAGGGGTAATAATATGCATAAAGGATCTGAACATATGATCTTCCACCAAATAAACCAACTAGCATCAACTACAAGGAGTAATCAACACTACTAGCAACCTACTAGCACCAATCCCGGACTTGGAGACAAGAATTGGATACAAGAGATGAACTAGGGTTTAGAGACGAGATGGTGCTGGTGAAGATGTTGATGAAGATTGCCCTCTCCCGATGAGAGGAGCGTTGGTGATGACGATGGTGATGATTTCCCCCTCCCGGAGGGAAGTGTCCCCGGCAGAACAGCTCTGCCGGAGCCCTAGATTGGTTCCGCCAAGGTTCCGCCTCGTGGCGGCGGAGTATCGTCCCGAAAGGTTGCTTGCTATTTTTTTCTCATCGAAAGACTTCATATAGGAGAAGATGGACGTCGGAGAGCCACCAGGGGGCCCACGAGGTAGGGGGCGCACCTAGGAGGGGAGCCCCCCACCCTCGTGAGCAGGGTGTGGGCCCCCTGGACTTCATCTTTGGCGATGATTTTTCTTTATTTATTTTAAGGTATTCCGTGGAGTTTCAGGACTTTTGGAGTTGCGCAGAATAGTCCTTCAATATTTGCTCCTTTTCCAGCCCAGAATTCCAGCTGCCGGCATTCTCCCTCTTCATGTAAACTTTGTAAAATAAGAGAGAATAGCCATAAGTATTGTAACATAACGTGAAATAACAGCCCATAATGCAATAAATATTGATATAAAAGCATGATGCAAAATGGACGTATCAACTCCCCCAAGCTTAGACCTCGCTTGTCGTCAAGCGAAAAGCCAATAACAATAAATATGTCCTCATGCTTAGAGGTAGAGGCGTCGATAAAAATAAAATACGGACATGAAGGCATCATGATTATTTCATAATAGCAACATATAAAGATTTCGTCATATGATTACTCATGTTCAATTGATAATCTTTTCACAAAGCCAAAGTATGAATCAGAAACCTTATTGAGCATCAACAAATTATACCCTCAGTCCTTGAAACAACTGCAATTTATCATAACACTGGAAAGAGTCTATGTCAAAGCTTTAAAGCAAGTCCACATACTCAACTATCACTTAGTCCTTCATAATTGCTAACACTCACGTGATACTTGTGGTTACGGAGTTTTAATCAGACACAGGGAAAGATAGGGGCTTACAGTTTTGCCCCACAACCTCTTACCTCAAGGGTAATGTCAACAATAATAATTCATGCTCCCCCACATCCAATTAGATATATATATATATATATATATATATATATCATGTTCTTTCCAACATGCTGAGCTTGCCAAAGGGTAAAATAAAAAGGGAAAGGTGAAGATCACTGTGACTCTTGCATAAGGTAGAGGATAATAATAAAAGATAGGCCCTTCGCAGAGGGAAGCAGAGGTTGTCATGCGCGTTTAGGGTTGATGCACAAAATCTTAATGCAAAAGAACGCCACTTTATATTGCCCCTTGTATGTGAACCTTTATTATGCAGTCCATCGCTTTTATTGCGTCCACAACAAGTTCGTACAAAGTTTATTTTCTCCGCACTAATAAGTCATGCATATTTAGAGAGCAATTTTTATTGCTTGCACCGATGACGACTTACTTGAAGGATCTTACTCAATCCATAGGTAGATATGGTGGACTCTCATGGCAAAACTGGTTTAAGGGTATTTGGAAACACAAGTAGTATTTCTACTTAGTGCTGAGAATTTGGATAGCATGAGGGGGGAAGGCAAGCTCAACACGGTAGAGGATCCATGACAACATACTTTATCTCAGATATAAGAAAACATAACTCATTATGTTGTCTTCCTTGTCCAACCTCAACTCTTTAGCATGTCATATTTTAATGAGTGCTCCCAATCATAAAAGATGTCAATGATAATATATCTATATGTGAAACCTCTCTTTCCTTATTACTTCCTATTAATTGCAACGATGACCAAAGCTATATTTGCCAACTCCCAACAATTTTAAATCATCATACTCTTTCTATGTGAAGTCATTACTTCCAATAAGATCAATATGAACTCTTTGATTCTTTTTATTCCTTTTCTTCTAATCACCCAAGATCATGGCAAAATACTCAAGCCCTTGACTCAGCACTAATCTTTATTATATAGCTCACGGACTCGATTACAAAGAAGGATCATAAAGAAAAACTCAAAACTAGATCATGCCATGGCTTTTATTCTACTAAATGAAGATACTACTAATAGGATCGAACTAAGAAAAACGGTAAAGATAGGAGTTGTGATGGTGATACGATACCAGGCACCTCCCCCAAGCTTGGCAGTTGCCAAGGGGAGTGCCCATACCCATGTGATTATGTCTCCTTTGTTGTTGGTGTAATATTCTTGGCGATGATTCCCCTCAAGATACGGTTCTCCTCCTCGAGCTTATTGGCTTTCTGCTTGAGGTCCATCATTTCCTTGCGAAGCTTTCCTGTAAGGGCTAAAGCTCCTTGCACCCAAGGGTGTTGCATAGCTGCAGGAGAACCAGAGACACTCCTCCTCATATTTTCATAGGAAAGAAATCTAACATTAGAAGGGATAACCGAGTTTGGAATAGCCGAGCTCTGTAGTTCCCCCATCGTAAACCCAGCTCGGAGGCGAGAAGTGACTTCTTGATCTTCCATGGCATCTACCCTCATCAGGTCAGCCTCCATCTCTTCCTCCGTTGTTGGCCCAAAGTGGTCAGTGTCGCTGTTTGCCCTTTGTTCCGGTGCCGGGTTAGATATCCGGCTCTCCCCGGCTGACTCTTGAGAAGACATCTTGCTCTAATCTGCAGCAGCAACAGCTTGAAACAAAAACAGAGGTCATTTGCGTGATACAGGAGTCAAAACCTTCGGAAGAATATATAATGAATTTTTATCGACCAAAATACATATCGTGCAAGGAAACAGAGTCTGGAGGGCACACGAGGTGCTCATGAGGTAGGGGGGCGCGCCCAGGGGGTAGGGCGCGCCCTCCACCCTCGTGGAGGCCTCGTGTCCTCCCCGGACTGCTACTTATTTTTCTATTTTCCTAAAAATTGTTTTGGAGTTGGTTTACTTACCGTACCACATACCTATTCCTTTTCGGAGTGTGGAAAGTTCTGGAAAGTGTCCCTTATGTATTACTCCGGGGTTACGGTTTCAATAATATTGGTTTCAACATTTATAGGATTACCTGAGATATAGTGTTTGATCCTTTGACCGTTTACCACCTTCGGATTTGTGCCTGTGAAGTTGTTGATTTTTATGGCACCGGAACGATAGACCTCCTCAACAACGTAAGGACCTTCCCATTTGGAGAGGAGTTTTCCTGCAAAAAATCTTAAACGAGAGTTGTATAGCAATACATAATCCCCTACATTAAACTCAGGTTTTTGTATCCTTTTGTCATGCCATCTTTTAACTTTTTCTTTAAACAACTTGGCATTTTCATAAGCTTGGGTTCTCCATTCATCAGGTGAGCTAATATCAAATAACATCTTCTCACCGGCAAGTTTGAAATCATAGTTGAGCTCTTTAATAGTGCAATATGCCTTATGTTCTAGTTCGAGAGGTAAGTGACATGCTTTTCCATAAACCATTTTATACGGAGACATACCCATAGGATTTTTGTATGCAGTTCTATAGGCCCATAATGCGTCATTAAGCTTCTTGGACCAATTCTTTCTAGACCTATTGACAGTCTTTTGCAAAATTAATTTGAGCTCTCTATTGCTCAATTCTACCCGACCACTAGACTGCGGGTGATATGGAGATGCAATTCTATGATTAACTTCGTATTTAGCAAGCATCTTACAGAAAGCACCATGAATAAAGTGTGAACCAACATCAGTCATTAAATATCTAGGGACTCCAAACCTCGGAAAAATAACTTCCTTAAGCATTTTAATAGAAGTGTTATGATCAACACTACTAGTAGGAATAGCTTCTACCCACTTAGTAACGTAATCATCAGCAACTAAAATATGTGTGTATCCATTAGAGGCAGGAAAAGGTCCCATATAATCAAAGCCCCAAACATCAAATGGTTCAATAACAAGTGAATAATTCATAGGCATTTCTTGACGTCTACTAATATTACCAATTCTTTGACATTCATCGCATGACAAAACAAACTTACGGGCATCCTTGAAGAGAGTAGGCCAATAAAAACCAGATTGCAATACCTTATGTGCAGTTCTATCTCCAGCGTGGTGTCCTCCATAAGCTTCGGAATAACACTTGCATAGGATCTGTTCCTATTCATGCTCAGGTACACAACGTCTAATAACACCATCTACTCCTTCTTTATAAAGATGTGGGTCATCCCAAAAGTAATGTCGCAAGTCATAGAAAAACTTTTTCTTTTGTTGGTATGTGAAGCTAGGTGGTATAAATTTAGCAACAATATAATTAGCATAATCAACATACCATGGAGTGCTACGAGAAGTGCTTATGATATTTAATTGCTCATCAGGAAAGCTATCATCAATAGGTAGTGGGTCATCAAGAACATTCTCTAACCTAGACAAGTTGTCTGCAACGGGGTTCTCAGCTCCTTTTCTATCAACAATATGCAAATCAAATTCTTGAAGCAAGAGAATCCATCTAATAAGTCTAGGTTTTGCATCTTTCTTTTCCATAAGATATTTAATAGCAGCATGATCTGTGTGAATAGTTACTTTAGAATCAACAATATAGGGTCTGAATTTATCACAAGCAAATACAACTGCTAAAAGTTCCTTTTCGGTAGTAGCATAATTTCTTTGAGCATTGTCTAGAGTCTTACTAGCATAATGGATAACATTCAATTTCTTATCAACTCTTTGCCCTAGAACAACACCTAAAGCATAATCACTAGCATCACACATAATTTCAAAGGGTTAATTCCAATCAGGTGGCTGAACAACAGGTGCAGAGACTAATGCTTTCTTAAGTATTTCAAATGCTTCTACACAATCATCATCAAAGACAAATGGTATATCTTTTTGCAATAAATTAGTCAGAGGCCGAGAGATTTTTGAGAAGTCCTTAATGAACCTCCTATAAAATCCGGCATGACCAAGGAAACTTCTTATACCTTTGATGTCCTTGGGACAGGGCATCTTCTCAATAGCATCAACCTTGGCTTTATCAACTTCAATACCTCTTTCAAAAAATTTGTGCCCCAAAACAATACCTTCATTCACCATAAAGTGGCACTTTTCCCAATTCAAGACAAGATTAGTTTCTTCGCATCTCTGCAAAACTCGAGCAAGATTGCTCAAGCAATCATCAAAAGAGGAACCATAGACGGAAAAGTCATCCATTAAAACCTCACAAATTTTCTCGCAAAAGTCAGAGAATATAGCCATCATGCATCTTTGAAAGGTAGCAGGTGCATTACATAAACAAAAAAGGCATACATCTATAAGCAAAAGTACCAAAAGGGCATGTAAAAGTAGTCTTTGATTGATCTTTAGCCGACACAGGTATTTGAGAAAAACCAGAATATCCATCTAGAAAGCAATAATGTGTATGTTTGCATAATCTTTCTAGCATTTGATCAATAAAAGGCAAGGGGTAATGATCTTTCTTAGTAGCCCTATTTAATTTACGGAAATCAATTACCATCCTATACCCTGTGATAATTCTTTGCAGAATCAATTCATCTTTATCATTAGGGACAACAGTAATACCTCCCTTCTTAGGGATACAATGGATAGGACTTACCCACTGACTATCAGCAACGGGATAAATTATATCTGCCTCCAGAAGCTTGAGTATTTCCTTTCTTACCACTTCTTTCATTTTAGGATTCAAACGTCGTTGAGGATCACAAACTGGTTTGGCATCAGCTTCCAAATTTATTTTATGTTGACATAGAGTGGGGCTGATGCCCTTAAGATCATCCAGAGTATATCCAATAGCAGCACGATGCTTTTTCAGAGTTTTCAATAATCTTTCTTCTTCATGCTCTGAAAGGTTAGCACTAATAATGACAGGATATATTTTCTTTTCATCAAGATAAGCATATTTAAGATTATCAGGCAACGGTTTAAGCTCAAACACGGGATCACCCTTCGGTGGAGGAGGATCCCCTAGGATTTCAACAGGCAAATTGTGTTGCAGAATAGGTTCCTGTAAAGAATACCTCATCTATTTCCCTTCTTTCATTCATGAACATATCATTTTCATGGTCTAGAAAATAGTGCTCTAAAGGATCACTAGGAGGTACGGCAATAGAAGCAAGACCAATAATTTCATCCTTACTAGGCAATTCTTCCTCACGATGTTGTTTACTAAATTTAGAGAAATTAAACTCATGAACCATATCGTCCAAGCCAATAGTAACAACATCCTTTTTGCAGTCTATCTTAGCATTAACAATATTCAAGAAGGGTCTACCAAATATAATAGGACCAAAGCTATCTTGTGGAGAACCAAGAACAATAAAATCAGCGGGGTATTTAGTTTTCCCACACAAGACTTCAACATCTCTAACAATTCCTATTGGAGATATAGTATCTCTATTGGCAAGTTTAATTGTAACATCAATTTCCTCTAACTCAGCAGGTGCAATCTCATGCATAATTTCTTTGTATAAGTCAATGGGTATAACACTAGCACTAGCACCCATATCACATAAGCCATGATAACAATGATCTCCTATTTTAACAGAAATAACAGGCACGCCTACCACATGCCTATGTTTATCTCTATCATAGGGTTTAGCAATTCTAGCAGTTTCACCAGAGAATTGAATAACATGCCCATCAATATTATCAGACAAGAGATCGTTAACAATAGCAATATTGGGTTCTACTTTGACTTGCTCAGGTGGTGTATAAGTCCTAGTATTGCTTTTACGAACAACAGTTGAAGCTTTAGCATGATCCTTCATTCTAACAGGGAAGGGTGGTTTCTCAACATAAGAAGTAGGAACAATAGGATCATTATAAGTGACAATCTTTTCTTCAACTTTAATAGGTGCAGCTACTTTTACTTCTATGGGAGGATGATATTTAAACCACTTCTCCTTGGGGAGATCAACATAATTAGCAAAAGATTCACAAAAAGAAGCTACTATCTCAGAGTCAAGTCCATATTTAGTGCTAAACTTACGGAAAATATCGGTATCCATAAAAGATTTAACACAATCAAACTTAGGTCTCATACCTGACTCCTTACCTTCGTCGAGGTCCCAATCTTCAGAGTTGCGTTTAATTCTATCCAATAAATTCCATCTAAATTCAATAGGCTTCGTCATAAAAGAGCTAGCACAAGAAGTATCGAGCATGGTGTGATTGTTGTCAGAAAGCCGAGCATAAAAACTTTGCATAATCACTCCTTTTGCGAGCTCATGATTGGGGCATGAATATAACATTGATTTAAGCCTCCCCCAAGCTTGAGCGATGCTTTGTCCTTCGCGAGGCCAAAAATTATATATATAATTGCGATCACGATGAACAAGATGCATAGGGTAATACTTTTGATGAAATTCCAATTTCAATCTTTTATAGTTCCATGATCTCGTATCATCACATAGCCTATACCATGTCAATGCGTCTCCCTCCAAAGATCAAGGGAAAGCCTTCCTCTTAACAACATCATCGGGTATACCTGCAAGCTTAAATAGTCCACAAATATCATCCACATAGCGTAGATGTTCATTAGGATGCTTTGTTCCATCTCCTGTAAAAGTGTTAGCTAGCAGTTTTTCCATCATACCCGAAGGAATCTGAAAAGGAGTTTCATTTTCAATAGGTTCAGTAGGTTCAGTAGGTTGAGGAGCAACTCTTGGCTCAACTGGACGGGGTGAAGATACCCCGAACAAGCCCCTCAGACAATTACTTTCCATAGTAACAAGTGACATAAAATTTCAGCACACTAAATAAAATTTTCCTTACCAAATTCCACCTACCAAAGGTGCTTCACTCCCCGGCAAAGGTGCCAGAAAAGAGTCTTGATGACCCACAAGTATAGGGGATCTATCATAGTACTTTCGATAAGTAAGAGTGTCGAACCCAACGAGGAGCAGAAGGAAATGATAAGCGGTTTTCAACAAGGTATTCTCTGCAGGTACTGAAATAAGTGGTAACAGATAGTTTTGTGATAGGATAAATTGTAACGAGCAACAAGTAACAAAAGTAAATAAAGTGCAGCAAGGTGGCCCAATCCTTTTTGTAGCAAAGGACAAGCCTGGACAAACTCTTATAATAGGAAAAGCGCTCCCGAGGACACATGGGAATATCGTCAAGCTAGTTTTCATCACGCTCATATGATTCACGTTCGGTACTTTGATAATTTGATATGTGGGTGGACCGGTGCTTGGGTATTGCCCTTACTTGGACAAGCATCCCACTTATGATTAACCTCTATTGCAAGCATCTGCAACTACAACAAAAGTATTAAGGTAAACCTAACCATAGCATGAAACATATGAATCCAAATTAGCCCATTACGAAGCAACACATAAACTAGGGCTTAAGCTTCTGTCACTCTAGGAACCCATCATCTACTTATTACTTCCCAATGCCTTCCTCTAGGCCCAAATAATGGTGAAGTGTTATGTAGTCGACGTTCACATAACACCACTAGAGGTTAGACAACATACATCTTATCAAAATATCGAACGAATACCAAATTCACATGACTACTAATAGCAAGACTTCTCCCTTGTCCTCGGGAACAAACGTAATTACTCACAAAGCATATTGATGTTCATAATCAGAGGGGTAATAATATGCATAAAGGATCTGAACATATGATCCTCCACCAAATAAACCAACTAGCATCAACTACAAGGAGTAATCAACACTACTAGCAACCTACTAGCACCAATCCCGGACTTGGAGACAAGAATTGGATACAAGAGATGAACTAGGGTTTAGAGACGAGATGGTGCTGGTGAAGATGTTGATGAAGATTGCCCTCTCCTGATGAGAGGAGCGTTGTGATGACGATGGTGATGATTCCCCCCTCTCGGAGGGAAGTGTCCCCGGCAGAACAGCTCTGCCGGAGCCCTAGATTGGTTCCGCCTCGTGGCGGCGGAGTCTCGTCCCGAAAGGTTGCCTGCTATTTTTTTCTCATCGAAAGACTTCATATAGGAGAAGATGGACGTTGGAGAGCCACCAGGGGGCCCACGAGGTAGGGGGGCACGCCCA